>NW_026099574.1:4693830-4740360 GCF_025091365.1 Daktulosphaira vitifoliae | reverse complement strand
TTTTTTTCAAATTAAAGTATATTACATAAGCTTTAATTTAAGATATATATAAAAGTGTCAGTCTTTCCGGAACATTTTCAAAAGTTAAGTTGAAAAAGTTCTACTTTCTATACGCATTTTAAAAGGTTTGCACCCCCCCTGTATAAAGGGAAATGGTCCGATTTTAAAAAAAAGTATGTCGAATGAAAGAAGTATATATAAAGTATTTATCATTAAAGAATAAAGTTGATTCATGCATTTTTTAAAAAGTTATAGCATCATAATGTTAAAAAATGTAAAATATAATATCAAGAATTTTTTCACAAAAATAGCATATTTTTGTATACGGTAGTCATTTATACCATGAAGACAAGTCCAAATGTCAAATTTTTTTTTTTCAAATTAAAGTATATTACATTAGCTTTAATTTAAGGTATATATAAAATTGTCAGTCTTTCCGGAACATTTTCAAAAGTTAAGTTGAAAAAGTTAATTTTTTGTAAAAAAGTTACCATTTTGAAACCCCATCCTTTGGGCTGTTAAAGGGTCAAATGTTCACAAAAATATATAAAATGATAGGTAATTATCTAAGGTATCTATAAAAAAAAAAATTATATTGATTCGGTCATTTTTAAAAAAGTTATGGCAATATTAAGTAAAAAAAAATGAAAAAATATCGAAAATTAGCGATTTTTAAATTTGTAATTTTTTGGGGGATTTCCCCCGTTTACGGGGAACGAGGGAATTTTTTTCAATTTTTGAGGGTAATGTCTTCGACTAGATACGATTTGTGATCTTTTGACATATTGTTCATCAAAATCGGTCCAGCGAGAGCTGAGATTGAGCGTTCACAGACACAAAAAAAAAAATAAAAAAAAAAAAAAAAAAATAAAAAAACACATCATAGTAAAATTAAAATGTTCTACCTTATTTATTGGCTAGCTTACATTAAAATTGACTTATAAAATATAATATTTATTTTTTATGAAAAATCTCCGCTTAGTCCAAAATGCAAAAAGTAGAGTTATTGTGAAATTAGCGTTTTTATGTGCCGCAAAAAAGTGTTTTCATTACATTGTGAATATCTTTAATTTCAATCAACCGTTTTAATTTTTTTATGCAAAATTAAATATTATTAAGTACCTATAACAATTTTTTAAACAATTTTTGATTTGAACTTGCTATTGAAAATACATTTTCTTTATGCACACTAAGATTTTTTCCCTAAGAATCTTGAAAATAATAGCGATGAACATGGTGAACGTTTTCACCAACAAAAAGGTGATATAGAACACCATTACCAAGAATCTTTGGATGGAGTAATGTTGGGTGACTATTATTGGTTTCTTATAAGAGAAAGCAATGAAACACATAAAAAGATATTAAAAATGATTTGACTCGTTTTTAGTTAAATGAAACTGATTCTTTGGTAGTCATCAATTGAATTATAAAATTATAATTGTTTTTTTTTTTTTGAAAGCAATGAGCAAAAGAAAAACTTATTATATATTTATTTTTTACATCACTCGTAAATTTTACATCATTATTTTTCTAAATTTATAAAATTTCAATTTTCTTTATCCTAAAGCAAATTACTGAATATTATTAGAGAATTTAAATAAAAATGTTTGAATCAACCCTAAGATAATTAAAAATCGAAATTTCCTTCAACATGTAATATTGTAAGTAATTTTGCAATATTTTTATCTCTTTTTTACAAAATTACAAAAACACTGAACATTGGAAAAAATTGTTTTATTTTTTCAATCGCAAATAACTTGTTGAGTTTTTGATCAATATAATATATAATTTTCATTGTTATATTAGATTATAACGTCTATGGAATATGTTGTTGACAAATTTATTTTTTATTTGGTGAATTTTACGTAAAACTCTGAATTTTTCTGTTATTTTTAAAAAGAATGATAAAATTCGGTGGTAAATTTGTAAATAGTAAATGAGAAAAAGTCAGACCAAAAATTGTGTTAAGAAAAAAGTTTTAGATAGTTTAATATTGTTTGATTTTATGTAAAATAAATAATTTAACGCTAATTTCACAATAACTCTACTTTTTACATTTTGGAATCGGGGCAAGATTTTACATAAAAAATGAATATAATATGTTATAGGTCGATTTTAATGTAAACCAGCGTAATCTTTGCATAATATCGCGTCACTTTCGCTGGCGCCGTCGACTGTGCGCTGGTGCAGTGCGACACGTCCGGAGCAGGTTGCATACATCCTAAACGTTGTCATTTACATAATATTATACTAATAATAACATATTATTATTATAATATTCTTAACGGCGTTAAGAAGACTCGCTTATCACTTGCAGCTGTTCGTCATGTGGCACTTGCTGAACTTTGTACCATGCGCGTATAGCACGCGGTGTTAGTCAGTCAAATTATTATATACACGTAGTAGAGCGATTGCTGACAATTTGGCGTGGGTCGCGGGGCTCTGTGTATCTCGAAGCGACGGACAGTGTCCAATACCCCCCCCCCCCGCGCGAAGTTATTGGTCTACACTCTGTCTTGTCAGTCCAGAGCGGTTGGAAATTAGATCACGTTCAGTTATTCATACCGCGTATTGCAGCGAAGGCCGCACACCTGATGTTGTTTGTTGGCTATTCTAGGGGGCGAGTGCGTGTATGTTCGTTTTACAAACAAGCCTGTTAAGACAGAGTCATATCATTCTATGGGTTCCTTCACGGGTCGCTGTTCCTCTTCTGCTGATGTTAATGTTGTTGTCGCTTCTGTGTTTTTACTACTGTTATTGTTGTTGAAGATGATGTCTCTTCCGTGTGTGGAGACGTCAGCCCTTGTTTCACTGGTGAAGTGGGTGTGGAGTCTGTCCGTACTTTACGGTCGGATGTTGTTATGTCGATAAGCGTTGTGCGTCCAACCGTGTCAATAAAACCCTATAAAATAGGTCGCTTTGCATCTAGACGAGCTGTTCAGGCGATATTATCCCGAAACATTACCTGGTGTGTCAAAAAAGTACGTCACGGTACAGATTATCTAAGATCACGACTGTATTATTCATTTCTAGATCTACTGTGTTTGCAGTATTGGTGACGGCGGTGTGTGTTGTGTGGTTGTCTAACGGCTTGCGAGTCCTTTATGTACAATTCCGAATTTGTGGGTGATTGCCAGAGATTTATTCGACTATTGCGCTTGTGAGTTATGTAATGCCGAGACGAAGTCGGTCGCCAGTTGTAACTCAGCGGAGGGAGTCGTAATTTTACGCTGGTCAATACTTGGGAAGTTTACGATCCCAACGGGACCGTGTTAAAATGAATTACATACAGTCACTAATTATGTTATTTATAATATTATCGATAAAAATGTTAAAATTATCAAACTGATGAGTTATATGTAAATTAATTAAAGAGTATAATTTATGTGATTACAATGTAGAAAATGAAACGACCCCATGTCAAGAAGAATTTGATAATGACAGTGTACTCCAAGTACGTATGCATTGAATCATGCAAAAAAAAAAAATACTTTATAATCGGTATTTTTTTTTTATTTTTGAGGTATAATTAATTTTCTTTGACATCCTCTTAAGTAATTTATTTAAGAATATAACCAACTTCATTTATTAATTACTACAGTAAAATTTATTTATAAATTTAAACACCTAAAGCTACTTTTTATGAATTAAGATGTTATTTAATATCAAATTATAATTAAATTACTACAGTATTATTAACTACAATTCCTTAAAAATCATCATTATTAGCAACAAAAAAAAAATCATCCAAATAAGGATACATTATTTAAGTAAAATAACTTTTGATGTATTACAGGTAGAAGGAAACCAAGGGACAAATTGTGAAGAACAAAAATTCCGTGGTAACTAAAATTAATATGTTGTATAGTATATTAAATGCTTATTAAAAAAACATACGAATTTACTATCTAAATTTTGAAAAGTATGTTTGACATACGAGTGATCAGTATATCGTAAACCACTCGATTAATCTCAAAATAAAATCAATATTGAAAAAACAATTTAGTTTTTTAGTTACATATAATTCTTGATTTATTAGCTATTAATTACATTTTAGTATCATCCCTTATAACGCATAGCAGTATCAACTTTATTTTTTTTAATGGTAACATAAATATTCAATAAGCTTATAAGATAAAAATTTATTTAATTAAGAAAATTAATGATCGAATTATTGGACAAGTACTTTGGTTGTTATTCTCATTTTTCAAACTAGGCGAAACGACAAAATGGGAAATAACTAGTGATACAAATAGCAGAACCCATTTTTCAGCTTCAGTTATTACTATAAATTGATAATAACTTTTGAAATACTAGTTCAAAAGTTGTTATCGATCATTTTCTTAATTAGATTATTTACCATTTTATGAGTTAGTTAAATATGTCTGTCATCATTTAAAAAAAATCAAATTGACACCGCTTTAAGTTCTAAAAAGTAACTATTAGCTAATAAATTGATAATTATATGTAACTAAATGATGTAAAAAATTGTTTTCCTAATATTGTATTCACTTTGCGAGTAGTATAGTGATTTTTAATGAACCTATTACTATGTAAATATTGGTTTTTAGTTTAACTTATAATTTATCTATTTATTATAAATTTAATTGTTTTCGAAGTATTGGCTTAGGATAGCAATAGTTTAAAAACATAAGTAATAAATAAATATAAAATAAAAAGTTGATTGTAAAAAAGTATAAACATTTTTTTAGAGAGTTTGTTGGAACCGCCAATAATAGAAAGTAATATATTAAAAATATAATAAACAACATTAGTTCTCTGATGGAGTACCCATCGTGATAGATACGTCATCAACTAACGATTTTTTAATTACTACTATTTAGATATAACTGAATACATCCGTTCCTTAAGTGAGAATTCTCCTGAAGTATCGAATGTCTATTTATCTTCTCCAATGGATAACTACATGATTGCTGACAAAGATGGTAATTACGGTTCTGGTTATCGATGTATTCAGATGTTGTTATCTAGTGCTCTGTTAAATGAGGATTATAAAAATCATTTGGTCAACATGTGGAAAAACTTGCATAGTACAACAATTTCGCGTTCCAAAATGCCAAATGTGTTATTTCTGGAAAACCATTTAGAAGAATGTTGGAATAAGGATATTCAAAAATGGCGTAAAAGAGAATTGTATAGTAAAAGTAAATATCCCACCAGATTGGGTATTACTATTTGTGATATAGATTCAATACTTTTGCTATTACGAATTAAGTAAGTTATTTGGATGCACTTAAATAAATTTAAATATTTTGAATAATTTGTATTAATTAGAAAAATTATGTACATTTTTTTCCAGGTTAGGTTATACAATTTTTGATCGAAAAAATAACCAAAATCACATTCAAGATATGTTTAAATGGTTACATGATTATTTTCGAAATGAACATAACAAAAAATATGTATCGCCAGTAATGCTACAATATCAGAGTATCCTAACAATTATTAAATTTTACGATTATTTAGTAGGACAGGGGCGTAATTAAGTGGGAGGTTAAATCCACTCAGAACAATGATAATTACATAATGAATATTCATTGTTTTCTTTGTTTGGGGAGGATGGTATTGAAGAAATTATTTATGTTCCCCACCAGATCAAAACCCTATGACTTTATTTTCAATGTCAATAGTATTTTTAGAAGGTTTTCGAAATAATTAAGGGTTTTTACTATACTGGGTGATCCGTTAATTATAAATCATTTAATTACTCGTAAAATCAGTACGATATCGAAAAAAACATTTTGATTTTATAGTTAACCCAAAACTTTTATTTAGTTATATATATTGTAATGTTGTAGAATTTGTACTAGTATTTCCCTGGGCAGTGGGTAAATAGTAGGCCCTCTGGTTTGGCTGAAACATTAAAGTATTATTTGATTTATCCGTTATTAATGATATTTTAGCATCATTCCTTTTAACTTGTCGAGATTTTTCAAACGGCAACACACACATTTAACTAATTTTTAAAGTAGGTAATGATTTAATTAAAAAAATCATCAATAGTTCAAAAGTTATTAACATTATTTTAAATTATCAGCAAGAGGAGTACGGTCAAGAAATGCTAAATGATAGNTATCAGCAAGAGGAGTATGGTCAAGAAATGCTAAATGATAGTCATACCAGCACTTTTCCTCTAGTCAATATTTTAAAATGCTTATAACTTCCGAATTAATGATCCAAAAGTTGTTATCGATTTTTTTAATTAAATTGTTTTATATTTTGTAAGCTAGTTAATCATATATGTTGCCATTAAAAAAAATAGTTAACACCCCAAAAAGTTTTTAGACATAATTATAAAAAGTAATTAACAGCTGATAAATAAAAAAATTAATGTAACTGAATAAACACAATGTTTTTTTTTCTATATTGTATTTTATTTACAAGTTATTTAGTTTTTTATGACTAACCTTAAAAATTGTATGTACACTCAATTTGATGGTTTATACATTTCTAATTACAGTTGTTGCGAAGCTTATTTTATTTTTAGCAAATAAAGCTATCCATTTACCTACAAATCAGTCGGTTTATCAAATTTACTAAGTTGTTATTAATAATTTACAAGTTATTAATTGATTTATGATAAACGCAGTACTCTGTATTTACTCAATTTGTTAGTTTATTGATTTTTAATTACAATTTCTGCAAATATTATTTCACTCTTAGTAAATAGAATAGTTCCTTATAAAGCCTCATACCTGTAATTAAGCCGCTTTATCGAATTCGTCACACAATCACTATTAAACTCTTTATAATATTTTATGAAAATAAAATTATTGTTTAAAAAAAATATATATTATATTTAGATTACATAGTGATGGTTGTTGGTGTGGAAATTAGAAAAAATACTCAAATAGTACCGTTAATAGTGTGCCCCAGTCAGGATTATACTGAAATAACAACTGAACATGGAATAAACGCTTTAAATATCATACGGTCATCTGAACTTACATTAAACCACTCAAGCTTTACTGTTATTACAATTAATGGGATTATAACTACTGATGCAGAATATGATGTAATAATTTAAAATATTTTTATGAAAATTTAATAAAAGTGCTATTTGCTTCTAATCAATTTAAGATAAAGCTTTGAAAACGCCTCTGAGGGTTCAGTATTTTAATTTAATTTTATGTAATATTTACATAAATCATTTATAAATATAACAAATAATTTTAAGTTTTATTACCCCTTTTTATTCTAGACCTTTACCATTACAAATTCTTTTTGTAAAAAAGTTTGTTGTTATTCGTAACATAAAATACAATATGTGGCATATTTATATATATATTTTTAGTAAAATAATTAAACTCTTTACACTTAGCGATAGAGACATAAAGTAGTATAACAAGATAATGACATTTTTTTCGATAAATTAAAAAACATTATTTCTCATGACATTTTCATTGCTCTTAATTGATCAAAAGTTATCAGCTTTGTCAATATATCGTGGACACAAATTGTATAATTACATTATAGTTTCAAACCCTAATTATCATAATTCTTACATTATTTTACTGTTTCTACACTCCTGAGTTTCTCAGAACTACTTAAATGGTACAAATTGATAAATATATTAAATAAATGTATTTTTTATATGTATTTTAGGCGATGAAATGTTCGAAATTTAGAAATCAGAACGTTTTATAAAAAATACAAACCACGAAGCAAAACAAAATTGTTTTAATTATTATATATTGAATGTTGTTGTTGAATATTTTTTATTATTATAAAAATTAATACATTATAGAATTTTTGTGCAATTTGCATATTATTATTTTTTGATTAAATAAATAGCTTGGATAAATTAATATGACTTATATTTATAGGTTACATTATTATATTTTTAGTCATTCTTATAAATCTTTTCTCATAGTTTCTGGTTATATGTCTATTTACAACATTTTTCCTATGATGTTTTCTTCTCCTATTTTACCTCTTGTACTTCATGTAAAATGTCTTATTAATATTCTATTCCTCGAAAAATACTCAATTCAATTTAATATATCCAGTCATACAACACCGAATCTCTCTTCTCCAATAATATTCTTGTAATTATAACCATTTTAATATCTTTTAATGAATTAAGTTTTACTTTGTTAAGTTAAGTTTGATAACAATTTAGATATACGGAGTGTCCCACTTTTTCAGGCATCTTTATTAATAATATGTTTCTATCCAATGAATATTTTGCATTACTTTTTTTTAAGTTTTTACATATTTGACCTACGTTAAAAGCATTTTTTTTATTAATTTTTTCTAATAAGAAAAAAAAAATTTTTTTTTGAAAATTTTATTGAAGTTTTAAAATAACCATTTTTTAGTCCTTTGGTTAGTTTTTCCTCTTTAACAAATTTAGAATAACCATTTATAGAGTTACAAGCATTTTAATAAATAGAATGGGTATGTAACGCAAGTGGGTTCAGCTCGTTCTGTTGCATAATTATAATGTATATTTCATCATGTGGGTGCATAATATCTATATAGTATTTATTAATATTAAACCTTATTTATATATTTAGATTTAGTAAAATTTTAAATACTTAACAAATAAGGTTGATAAAACTTCAGTTAAGTTTAATTAAATGTTTACTTTTAAACGTTCAAATTTTATTAAGTTTAATATGGTATGGCAATCTAAGTTAACCCCAGTTGGTTCGTGCACAAATAAAAAAGTAGTCGATAATGATTATCGTAAGGGCACTGGGTCGTTTATAAAAATATGTGTCACATTAATGGAATTACATATTTATATATTTTTATATTCACCGCATCTCCTACTGCCACTACTGTAAATTTAATTATTAATTATTAATTAATTATCAATTATTTTTTTAATTTAACCCAATCTTTAGTCTGAATTTATTAATATTCTAAATAATCATAGTAGATATTAAATATTTGAGTTGGGCTCCCTGAGATCAATCCAAATAATTTACCTAACCCAACCCGTTCACTTCTTACGTTACAGTAAGAAATGAGAGTGTCGGGGGTATACTATGGACATATACTATGTAAAAAAATGTATAATTTATTAGAAAAAACAAGTTAAATTGTACTTGATAGGTAATTATGAGAAAGAAATGATTAAATGGAAAGGATATAGATAGTATACGTGTATATGGTTTTCGATTCGCCGAGTTTATAATTGATTTTGTTACATTAAAAACTCTTAAAAATAGCTATTTTGAAATCCTGAAAAAAATAATTAATAAAAACTGTTTATAATTAATAACAAGACGATCTATGTTAGCAAAAGGACTTTTTATAATATAGCTTATAATAATATATAAGCGTCTACTGTTGTAGCAGAGTATTTCTACTGGAAGTACAGAATTCTTGTAACGATTGCCAAGGCCGAACGTGACGAAGATACGTTAAGCCCAGAGAGCACTGGAGCTGGTGTAAAGCTCTATCTAGGCACAGCCTAGTGTTTGTATAAATAAATATGTGTACAGTGTTATTTTTTAAGGACAAGACACTCATTTTGTTGGCAACTGTTGGAATTTTTAAATGAAAAATAATGTTTGTTTCATAAACCTCTACGTGTGGTTGAATTAATTTTCATGCCTTTAGGGATAAAAAAACCTTAACTTTAATTTTCTTTAATATAAATTCCTATTTTTAGAATTATTTTATATTACAGGATTTTACAATTTTTATAATAGTATAAAATAATGAGAACAGTTTTGTTTTAATAATTTTTTTATTCGATGAACCATTCAACTGTTATTACTTGGTTAAGTTTAGTGATTTGTGACTTATTTTTTAACGATAATTTATTGTTTATCGTCAATAGTCGTCATTTGTTGCAGATAAAACTACATATAACTCATTATAAACATTTTTTTAACAATTTATGTCAATTAAAAGACACATACTCTTATATTCAACGCAAGTTTATATTGTTGAACAAATTGTGTGGAAAATTTTTCTTGACAACTTCCATAAAAATAATTTATATTTAATATATTGTATTAGATTATTGTTGTCACCAGTATTATAAAAACCAAATTAAAAATTAATTCGTATTTTAAATTCTCATCTTTAAACAATTTTAAAACGCAAACGAGTAGATGTATTTTATACTGATTGGTTTGGTTGGGTTTTCATAAAGTATTATGATAATAAAAGCCAGTAGAAATTTTAACATAAAAAATATGTAGGGCTACACTGAAAAAGAAAATTTAGTAAAATCAACAAATTTATGATTAATATACAGCCGACAGTAATTTTTTATTGGTTAAACAAAAATGTTTGTTAGTACAATAAAGAATTTGTCAAGCTAATAATTGTTTTGTTCCGGGAACAAAAATATGATTTACAATAAGAAAATTGTTGGCTGTATTTTTTTTCAGTGTAATTATAAATTTATGTTACAAGATAAATTATATTAGTTATGTTAAAAAAATTCTCTATTATTCAATAAATCAAATAAAACATTATATTAAATCGTATATTTTAATTCTTATTTGCAAATAAGTTGAAAAATATGATTAAAGTTTTTTTGTCATCGTTCAACATTATTCTAATAGATAAAATTTAAATAGAATTGTTCTGTTATATAAATAAAAAATACTTTATAAAAATCTAATCTAATAAAAATATGTATAATTAAGATTTCATTACACATTTTATTTTATCGATAAATCATACAAATTAAAATTAGTGACACTTGTTACAAAGTAATAAAAAGCATAAAGAAGGTAAAATTAGATTGACATTTAATAACACTATTACTATATTTATTGGAACTCTAAAAAAATATTACGAATCTGTTTTATTTTCATAGTATTTAATTTAACAATTTACCTAAATACATACACATTAATATAATTGAATATGACTAATATACAAATTTATAATTTGAATTATACACATATTAATACAAAAAGTGATTTTATTTTCATAACTATTAATAACACTACGAGTCTCACAAAAAACGACGTAGAAAAACATCTTTTGTCATCATTAATCATAAAAAAAAATATAATTTTGTCAAATTTTGAGAAACGCACTGTTGCAGTATAAGCAACTACGCGATCAATAAAAAACTATTTAAGCGCATTGGATCTGACCAACATGATTAAGGAGGAGTATAGGTGTAGCGTCAATCGTGGATAAGATGAGAGAAAATAGACTTAGACTTGTTTGGTCATGTTTTGAGGAGAGAAGAATCGAAAGCTGTAAGAACAGTTATAGAAATGAATGTTGAAGGAAAAAGAGGTAGAGGAAGACCAAAAAAGAGATAGAGGGATGCTATTGAATGCGATATGAGGACAGCTAATGTGGAGCGTTGATGATGTGGGAGATCGTGTCATTTATTTGAAAAAAATTTATCGCCTATCCGTTTTTCACGTGAGCATTTCCCGTGTCATCTACGTTTTTTGCGTCTCGACACATCTCACCCTTTATTTCACGTGTTAGTACTTTAAGATTAATTGTCATACATCAGTCTCAATACTCAATTTTATTGTCCGACTTTTTATCTTATGTCAAAAGTTTGTATGTTTATTCTTGACGCCTTGGCCTACTATTGTATCCTCAGATATTAAACTCAGGAACTAATGTCTTGCACCTCGTTGTTGTAGTATTGATTTTCAATAATTTTTAAAAATTAATTCAATCCTAATTACCTAAGAGTTTACCTAAACTTGAGTTTTATTATTTTTTGGAATGAAGTGGAGTCTGGTAAAAATAACATAATCTATCGTTTTGATAGTATGAGTAGGAAAGAAAAATGGATTGTGTAAGTTGACACCCTCAAACTTCAATTGAATCTCTAATAGAAAATATTCACCGCAAAACTGGAATTTTAGTAGAAATACTACTTGATACATTGAGATAACTTTGGGATAATGCCTATTAAATATTATTAATTATTTTAATTGAGCGTTTATTGTCAATTACAACTTTATCAATAGTAATACTTTCTGTATGATCAGTTAGTGTATTTATAAACTCACAACAATATGCCTTACTTAAGCATTTCTATTGATAAAGTCATAATTAACAATAAACATTGCGTAGCTGTGAATAGCAACATCATAAAAAAGCAATTGGCTACCTGTAATTGTAATTCCACGTATATTATACATGTATAACTCAAAAATTCGAAACATTAAAGTTATATATCTAATTAAAGAAATTAAGATATGTTAAAAATTCAATACATTAAAGTTATATATCTAATTAAAGAAATTAAGATATGTTAAAAATTCAATACATTTGTTTTCAATCCTAATTGCCTAGAATTTTACATAAACGTATGGTTTACTATTTTTCAATTCTTTTAATGAAATTTTTTTTTTTTCAATCAAGTTTCTGATCAAAACATATTTTTATCATTCTAATAACTGGGCTTCGCCGCAGATCTGTGGATCCACATGCCTCCTCACGCGACTATGTCGTGTAAAGCCCTTTAAACCGTCTCTATAAGCAGATTTTATGCCTTATAGCACATTTCTTTTATACCATTATTTTTTAAGAATTATAATTTAAACGTATCATTTGTTATTATTTTACTAAAAATCAAGCTGAGTGATGTACATACTATTGAAAGAGTTACATCTATTATTATTAATTTATTGATTTTTATAGAGTTTATATTTATTAATTATTATTGAGCCAAAAAGACTAAATTAATTTATTATTATTTATTAAAAACTTGAGTTATTTAGTTTGAAGGATTAGACAATTGCACATCATACGCATTAATCACTACATAGATTTATACACTGGTTTTATGAAGACGACTCCTCTCATAACTACTGACTCTATTTACAATTCATTACACTCTAACAGTTTGATTAACCCTTGGAGAGTTATTTCTGCTAACTGATCGAAGGTTAACAAAGTATAAACATTGGGTAATTAATTTACCACTTATTGTCACCAGCCCAAACACAAATTATCTTATACAGAGTGAAACGCTTATCACAAACATTTTGTTCTTTAACTATTAGCTATGAAATACTTTAAAAGTGCCTTTTTATGACGTGTACAGAAGTCAACTTAGTTTTTTCAAATGGGAACATATATTTTGCATTTAATAAAATGCTTGATATTTGATAATTTTTAATTGAGTTTGAATTGTTAATATAACTTATTCGTTTATTATGTATAATAGGATTAAATTTTTAAATTAAAATACATGTAAAATATACGAAGGAATATATTAATAAATAATAGATTTAATAGATTCGGTTATAACAAGCCGATTCGAAGTTATGCAGCGATTACTGTCATCACCACTCAACAGTATCACAATTGGCAATAATTGCTGCATTATTGTAAACAGCCACGTTTTAAAAAAACCAATCGTCAAATAATTCGCAAATGACTTAATATTTCAAATATTTCTATTTATAATTTTTTTTGTAGCTATTGCAATAAAAGATATCTTTATTTATTTATTTAAGCTCACAATAATACCTTATGTTATAAAGCAACCATATTATATCATTTTCCCAAAACAGATATAAGAAAACAAAAACATATTTGTTCATTTAAATTGTTTTCGTTTTTAATTGTTTTGAAAAATTGTTCAAAAATCTATAATTTATTTAAATAGATTGTAAATACTATATTTAGGTTTCAATGATTAGTTTTGTTAAATAGATAAATATTTTACAATGAATTTTGATTCAATTTTAATATTTCTAATTTTTACAACTTACAGTATGTATATATGTATTATTTTTTTACACACTTATATAGTACATTTAATTATATTATATGATCAACATGAATCAAATTACTTAATTTAATAAATTTTGATTATATGTTACTGTTTCAGGATCATTTTGTTGGAAGTTATCAAACAGTAAATATTTTTGAATATACAGTTTTAATATTACATACATTTCTTTTTAGTCATAAACGTAATGCGATTTAAAATTTTTTAAATATTGTATTATTTATTATTGTCATATATATATAATTATAGTAAAAGTAAACTTTATATTAGTAAACTTAGTACTCAAATTTATTACATAGTCATTAATAATATTATTTATAATATTCTGTAAAAATGTTAAGATGATCGAACTTATGAATTATTGTGCAAATTAATTAAAGAGTATAATTCATATGATACAAATGTAGAAAATGCTTTAATTCGTAAAATCGCCTTTAAGTTATTAATTTTGATTTCAAACTTAATATTTTACTCAATAAAATATATATTTACGAATTGCAAAACATAAAGAAAAGTACATTTAAACGTTTTTAGACGATTTTGAATGTCCATTCTGTAGTATTAAAGAATCTAGCGCTTGTCATTTGATTTCACATATCAACAATGAGCACACAGAAAATGAAATTACCATATGTCCCGAATGTTATAAAGAATTTCAATATGGTAGTATACTCGAAGTACATATACACCTAAATCATGCAGAAAAAAATACTTTACAATCGGTAACATCTATTTTTGTGTTTTAATTTATTTTTATTAAACATCCTCTCAAGTAATCAATATAACATATAATTTGTTGTTTATCTGTTGATAATATTAACGACTTTAGTTACTAATATTAGCAGTAAAAATTATTTATAGTTTTAAACACCTAAAGAAACTTATTATGAAACAAGACGATATCTAAAATCAAAACCTATTATAATTTCTTTAATATTATTAACTATGATTTCTTAAAATCATCATTAGTATTAAAAAATACAATAGTACATTGTGGACGTGGCATAGTTGGGTCAAGTATACATGAAATCTGACAGTGATTAAAATCACTATCATAAGAAATGCTTTGACACAAATCTGTAGATAGTGTTCCATTTTAAAAAAATTGGTTGATTATTCCAAAAGCAATATCAACTCATATTTTCTTAATTATATCCTGATAAATAGTTTTTTGATTTGTATGTTTAATTTATAAATAAATACTTATTATATTAAATAAATTTAACATTAAAACGATATTCAATAATTTAATATTGTAATTAATATGGAGAAATTATAAAAAAATAATAGAGTAGTTGCATATTTCGTTAAATCTATGATGAACAAATATAAAAATTGAAGGACGTGATGTAATACTTCAAAAAAATAATTTTTTTGTTTTTTATGAATAAATACACTTATTTACATAGAATTTTCATCAGAGAACTGAATATAACGTTTTTAAAACCATTTTTGTACCGAATTCAAATCTGCAATTAGATTTTTTCTATCAACTCGTTTTCAAAATTTTGAGGGTAATATCTTTAACTAGATACTAGCTGTAGACATTTGACGTATCGTTGAAACGAATTGGTCAAGTGAGAGCTCAAAAATATAAATGAATGACAGAAAAATATACCACGTAGTAAAATAATTTTAATATGAATAATAAATTCATTCTCAGAGAAGACTAAAGTGATGGGATCCTGGATATTCATTTGAAATTATTCAATCTAACTGAGATAAAAATCTTTTTTGATAAAAATCATGAATTTTTTTTTAACTCAAAAAGAATTGTGAAAAAATGCAAAACAAAAAAATGTTGACATGGGAAGTACCCCAAGCGTGAAAAATTTTAGTATTACCGAAGTAATAACTGTACTAAGTATTTTTCGGTGTACAAAAAGGATAATTTAAAGTAAATTTTCAAAATTAATTGAACTTTATTATTCTATGTCAGTTAGATTCATTTCATTTTTATGAAAATAAGTGGATTCCTCATGTAAAGTATTTTAAAATAAAAAAACGCTTAGTTGTAAATTTTTTAAAAAGTAATAATAGTGTAAATTTGAATTTCATTAGTAAGAGGGAACAAGTTGACCTCGTTCCCCATAAATGGGGAAAATCTCCAAAAAAGTTTCAAATTTTAGCTTCGAAGCTGAAAAGGTATTAATTTTAATATAATGTGTTTTTTTTATTTTTTTGTGCCTGTTACCACTTTTTTTCAGGTCTCACCAAACCAATTTCTTTCAACGATACTTCGTTAAAACGATAAAAGATCATAAATCGTATCTAATCGAAGACATTACCCTCAAAAATTGAAAATTTTCCCTTGTTCGCCGTAAAAGACGGAAATCTCCAAAAAAATTACAAATTTAGAAATCGCTATTTTTTGCACATTTTTTCAATTTTTTTTGCTTAAAACTGTCATAACTTTTTCAAAAATGACTAAATTAATATAATTTTCCTTCAATAAATGCATGATATCTTTACTTTTCATTTGGTATATTTTTTTATAAATCTGACCCTTTACCTGCCTACAAAAGGGGATTCAAAACTTTTTCACAAAAAACGGCTGTGGCACTAAATTTTTTCTTAATTCTTTTTGAGTTAGAAAAAAATGTTTAACTCATTTGATTTTTATCTCATTTAGATTCAATAAATATCAAGGATCCATTACTGTAGTCTCTTCTCGTGAAAAGAAATTCATATTAATATTATTTTACTATGCGGTTTTTTTTTGTAGCTATCATTTATTTTCTCAGGTTTCACTTGACCTACTTTTTTGACAAATTTTTTTTTAAATTAAACGATATCTAAAGATTTGCATCGAAGCGTTTTTTATGATAGTGATTTTAATCATTATCAGATATTATTATACATGGCCCAACTATGCCACGTCTCCACTGTGCCGCGACCTTACTATGATGGGGTTTTTTAGTTAAAGTAAATTATTAAAATTAATTATTTTCTGAATATTTCAATTATAAAATATTTATAATCACCAAAAATTACTTAGAAATGATTACTATGATTTGTATTTAAGTGATCTATTACAATAATAATGAAAAAAAAAATATTGAGCTTTTCTGATAAATATACAATAAATAGTAATTATACAATTTCCTGACTGCATATTAACCTTAACAATACTATTATTTTATTCTCATAATATTAATCATTTTAATATAATTAATAATAGTAAATAATATAATCATAATTAATATTATAATATCATAATTTTAATATTTAATAATGAAAATTTCAAACTTTAAGTTGAGCTAAAAGTTATAGTAATAAATTCAACTTTTTTTATGATAATCCTTCAAAAAATCAACTTTAAAAGACCAAATAAATAGGTTAAAAATTATATTTTGCAGTTATTATTTGTACCATACATACTGGATCCAACTATACCACGTCCCCACTGTACTAGGTTTTTTTTCATGACTTTAGAAAACGATTTATAAGTTTAAAGTCAAAATAAATATTTACGAATAAAAAATTAAGGTAAAATGGTCCCTTTTTACCCCTTTCTTAATACGTCCATGCTGTTTACACTAATTTCTTAAAAAGACTTGATTCAACTGAGGATTCATTATTTCAATGAAGTAATTTTTTTTATTCAGGTAAATGAACCTGATTTTTTATATGCAAAACAATTACAGCAACAGTTTGATAAAGAAGCGTTTGAACAAGAGGATAATGAGAGACAACGAAAATTCAAAGGTATCTTAAACTAATGCATTACATAGTTTTATTAACGCTAACAAATAAAAAATAATTGAAATTCACCAATTATATTTTGAAAAATACATTGATATATTGTTATTCAATATGATTAAGAATTCTTGTTTTTTGTACAGACAAAGCGTTATGATATTTGTTATTATTAATTAATTTAATCGTAAAGGTTCTTTAGAAAANGTAATTGTAAAGGTTCTTTAGAAAAATTGTTCTCATACCATTTTTAGTCATTATTTATATTACATTAAACAAATATGACTCATAGTAGTGACAGTGTAGATTGAAAGCTGATAGTAATTAATATCAATTTAACAAAATGCTTTAAAGAGAATGTACACAAAGAATGTTTCAAAAACCATAATTGATTATCTGTAGGAATTGGTTTTTCCATACTCTCTCTATACACCTAAAGATTAGGCACTAAAATGAAAAAAACGCAGATAATTTTTTATATAACGATTCAAATAATATTTCTGAATTTCGTAATATTTATAAAAAAATGTATTTACTTCTTTAACTGTGATATCCATTTACATATAGTAGAAATAACCAGATATCTTACAAAAACAAAAACACAGTAATATATTAGCATCACATCGATGATAAAAACAAAAATTTTTTTTTCGTCATTTGAGTAACGGTTTAATATAGTTTTATTGTCGATTATCAAATATTAAATAATAAATAAATATTAAAAGAAAATTTATTTAAACAATTTATAAATGAATTATTTTCAGAGAAATTTTTGGAACCACCTACAGTGAAAAGTAATATTTATAAATAACATAAATAATGTAATTCTCTAATGGTGACCAACAACTAACGATTTTTTGAACAATACTATTTAGATATAACTGAACACATCCGTCGCTTAAGTGAGAATTCCCCTGAAGTACGTGCTGTCTATTTAGCATCTCCAACAGATTACTATATGTCTGCTAGAGCTGATTTGAGATACGGCTGTGTTTTTAGATCGTTACAGATGTTGTTATCTAGTGTTATTCTAAATGCAGATTATCAAAATCATATCGTTAACATGTGGATAGAAAATTGTAATACAATAATTTCTCGTTCCAGAATGCCAAATGTGTCATTTCTGGAGTATCATTTAGAAGAAAGTTGGAATAAGGGTATTCACAATTGGCGTAAAGGACAATTGTATAGTAGAAGTAACTTTCCTACCAAACAAGGTTGTGTGGAAGCTGATATGGATGCAATATTTTTAGGAATGCGAATTAAGTATGCTACTTTGAAATATTTAAAACATTTTTTTTTTAATTAAAAAAATTCTAGAATGAATNCAGAATGAAATATTTAAAACATTTTTTTTTTAATTAAAAAAATTCTAGAATGAATATTAAAATATTTTTAATTTTTTTTACAGGTCTGAGTATATAATTTTCCAAGGAGGCTATTACAGAAATCGCCTTGATGATATGTTAAACTGGTTACGTGATTACTTTAGAAATGAAAATGGCAAAGAATATTTACCGCCGATAACGCTACTATATCCATGTAACATCAATTTTTTAATTTTATTGTTATGCGGCCATAAAGTGCAACACACATTGGTCCAAAACAAAATTTTAGCTGAACAAAATTCGGATTTAAAGATATTCAAAAACAAATCAAACCAATTATGAAATATTGATTTTGATGTTTCTTAGAAATAATCTTATGTTTTAAAATAACACTTGTACCTTTTCGTATTTTACGGCTACTTAAAATTTAAAGTTTTGAATTTAGTCACTTTTTTAAGCAAAATAAAACAATGTTGCATTTTGTAGTAAAAATATTCCAGTTTCAAAAAAAAAAAAATAATTTAGAGTTTGAAAAAATTGAGTGATACACGTGTTATATAAGATAAAAGGTCTAATAATTGATTAGACCTATTGTATAATAAATCCAATATCAATTTTGGAGAAAAAAAATTTAAGTTTAAGTCTATTACCAACAGTATAGTTAAATTTATAAAGAAAAAGACAATGTATTGAAATTGATTTTATTTATACAAATCAGCAATTTTATATTATGCGTATAGCACCCAATTTTTAACATACTTAGGTATATTTTTTGTTAGAATCTGGAATCTTTCTTTATAAAATGTATACATTTAAAATCATTACAAAAAAACATTTTATAAATTTAACTTTTTAAAATTATGTTGAAAACTTATTAGTGTCCTCAACTAAGTTAAAAAAAAAATAATTTTGTGAAATTTTCTTTTACATTTATTATGCATCATATTAAAGAGGGTAAAAAAATAATTCTTAATTTAATATTTATTGAAAAAAAATGTAACTTTGTTTTATTTCACCTATAATAAAAAATTTAAACTTTAAATAGCCATAAAATATGATACAATTTTTACCTTAAAATTTAAAATTATTTCTAAGGAACCTATCAAATTCGATATTGCATAATTGATTTGATTTTTTTTTTTTTTTGGAATGTTTTTTAATCGAAATTTTGTTTAGATAGAATTACATTTTGGACCACTGTACAACAGAACGTAATTAATGTTAGATCGACTCGAAAGAATAATAATTAATGACGAAGTTGCTCTTTTTTCATTTGGGGATAATTGGTAAATTATTACGTATAATACTGGTCCAATTGTTGCTATCAATCAGTCCTTTTCTTAATTAGATAATTTTCTATATTATAAGTTTATTAAATATGTATGTTACTATTAAAAAAATAAAAATAAAATTGACACCTCCCTTTAAGTTCTAAAAAGTAATTATTAGCTGACAAATTGATAATTATATGTAACTAAATGTTGTCAAAAATTATTTTTCTAATATTGTATTTCCCTTTTTGTCGTTTCGCCTAGCTTTAAAAATGAGAATAACATCCAAAGTACTGGTCCCAAAATTCAATCAACCATTTTCTTAATAAGATAATTTTTTATTTTATAAGCTTATTAAATATTTATGTTATCGTTAAAAAAAATAAAGTTGATACTTCTATAAGTTAAAAAAGATAATGCTAAAAAATAATCAATAGCTAATAAATTAAGAATTATATGTAACTAAAAAACACCAAAAATGTTCTTTCGATATTTTATTTTGAGATTAATCGAGTGGTTCACGATAAATTGACCACCTGTATATCAATTATATTTTTCAAAATTTAGAAAGTGAATTCCGTATATTTTTTAATAAGCATTTAATATACAGTGCGACTTATTCGTTTTAGGGACCATTGTAGTTTTGCACAATATGACTTTTCTCTTGTAACTATTTTTCTTCTACCTTCAATAGATCAAATTCTTTGTTTTGTTACAACTACACAAAAAAATTATTTTACTTAAATTATACATCCTCATTTAGATGACTTTTTTTTTGTTACTAATAATGATGATTTTAAGAAATTATAGTTAATAATATTAAAAAATTATAATACAATTTGATTTTAAATAACAGCATAATTCGTAAAAATTTACTTTGGGTTTTTAAATTTATAAATAAATTTTACCGTAATAATTAGTAAATAAAGTCGGTTATATTCTCAACAGATATAAATAATAAATGAAACGTTAACTGTTATGTAAATTACTTAAGAGGATACCAAATAAAAATATATTATATCCCAAAATAATGTCATTACATACAAATAACTAAATGTATTATACAATTCTAATTGCAGCATCAATATTTAACTTGTTATATTTCATAAAAATAAAATAAAAAATTAAGACGAAATACTATACTTAGGGCACGCAGTTGTAATAGTTGGTGTAGAAATTCGAACAGATAATAGCGTAATACCGTTAATAGTGTGCCCCAATCACAATTATAATGAAATAACAACTCAATATGGAATGAATGCATTAAATTTGATACGATTACCATACTTTATACGAAATCACTTTTTTTATAAGCTTTGTATAATCACCGGAATTATAGCTACTGATGCAGAATATGAAGTAATTAAATTATTTAATTAAATAATTAATAGTTTTTTTTATGAAAATATTTCGTATATTTATATATTTTAGTAGGGTGAAAATGGGGAACCAGAATCCCCATTTTCACCCTACTTATTTATTTAGTAAAACAGTAAAATTCTATACACTTATAAGTGTGAAGTTTCTACCTTTATAAATATAAAAGGATAAAGTAGAGTAATGATATAATGATATTTTTTTAAATAAATTAAAAAACATTATTTCTATTGATATTTTCATTGTCCTTAAGTATAAGTTATTTGATTTATCAATATATCGTGAATTAACCTATATATTTATGATAAATTTTTATAGAGTTAAGGTCTCGGAAGTGATCCAAACAAATTTTACAAATACGTAGGTTAAGTTACAAACTCCAATTACTATAATTCTAGCATTTTTTTATGATTAGAGGAGTCTGTCAATACCATTTAAAAAATAAATTGAAAATGTATTTGAGAAATATATTTATTTTATGTATTTCAGATGTTCAAAAGGACGAACTTTTATTATTCACATCGTTATACAAGATTGTGACTAAAAAATACAGACTGTGAAGCATAACAAAGTTGTTTTAGTTATTATTAATTTAGCGTTATCTAAACTTATTAATATATAAAATAAAACATCATAGAATTTTTGTGCAATTTATTTTTTTTATTAAAAAAACTTTGTAGAGTGGGATCGTGCTACAGTAGGAACACGGCATGGTCGGGACAAATATAGATGATATGTGACAGTGATTAACATCACTATCATAAAAATGATTCCTTGCTAATCTGTTCACAATAATTTGTTTATTTGTGTATTACAATTTTTATTTTTTTAAATTTCACTAAAATATTCGGGATTATTATAAAGAAAACTTATTTTTTCTAGATTATTGTATTAAATTGTTATCAAGATCAGTATATTTTGGAAAGTGTAATAATAAAATTAATCATTAAAATTACTGAATGGATTTTAAGCCTAGAAAAAACCTGTCATTTTCATACTCAAATTTTATTTATAATACTTATACTCGAATAGTTAAATCAATAGCCAAGATAAAAATTTAAATTAGTACTCGTATAATATTATGATGAACTTTTAATTAATAAGTGTATACAATTTTTCATTGGTAAATGTAAGATGTGTAATGCAAAGCATTGGATTAGCATTATATTATATTATGAAAATAAGAAATGATTTATTCTGTTAAATATCTTTAAATCTGTGTAAATTACATCAGCTTAGTAGCCATCATTAATGCACCTAAAAATATTGTGATAAAATGAAGAAAGGTATTTGTTGAGCGATTTGTTCAAAAACCATGTCAAATGTCTACTAGACATTCTTAAAACACGGAATAAATTTTTTAGGCACTAAATCTTCAAATGTCTTCAATATAATTAAAATGATAGAAATTGGATGGTAATTTTTCACATCAGATAATTTATTGTTTTTAGGAATAAGAATGACATGAGGTTCTAGTAATTATAATAGGTTCTTGATGAAATAAACAAATTAAACAAATGATGAATAGTGCCCGGTTACAGAGACGATTTTATATTATTTATAGAAAAATATATATCATCGTACAATAGATAAATACAGTTTATATGAGTTGAGTTACAGTAATGAATTGATGGATCAATAAGTTGCACTTTAGAATTTGTATAAACGCTATCGAAATGTTTTACAAATAAATTGACTAATTCATGACTATTTTTAACACTGATTAAAATATTATTTAGGCAAAATGTTATTGGAAATTTTTTGATTTAATGAAATTCCAAAAAAATTATGATCAACATTAATTAAACTTTGTACATTTTTTTAAGTTTTATCATAGTCTCACTTGCTTAGTAGTTTACATTGTGTAGATTACAAAAAAATTTGAAATCATGAAATGCAAGCGTTTTTTGAAAATAAAATTTGATAATTTTTTTGACGAATAAGACTTTTCAATTCTAAATTAAACCAAATTTTATCTGTAGATATATATTAAGTTTGCGTATGGACGTATTCATTAATAGCTTTATAAATAATATCATAAAAAATATTCTTATAGTTCCTATAGACTGTATTAAGAAAGTTCAGAATACCAATCTATCGATTTTTAACAATTATTAAATATATAATAATTACCTTTTTCATAATCTAAGTATAACTCTTAAAAATTTAAGGTATTTGGCTTGTCTGTTAAGAAAAAAATAACAAGTACAGGATGGAAAGGATCAAGAGGAAGTATGCTATCAATATCACTACCGTTTAAATACACTTACTTGCAGAAAAGTATTTTCAGTTTTTGGGGGTTTTTGTTTTATAAATATAAAAGTATATTAATTTTGTTGGGGGTTTTTGTTAGTTACATATATATATATATTACCATTTATTTGTTATTTAATTAATACTAGGGTCTTTATTAAGTAAATTTTATCATTGACACTCCTATGTAAAACTCAAGATCTTTTTTACGGAGATATTATAAAAATAAAAAGGAGTTGTATATTCATATACTTTTAATGCGTATAACAATTTAAAGGGATTGATGCAATACTTTTTAATTAAAAAAATTTGTTACTTATGAGTAAATACACTAGACTAAAAGGAACTTTCGTCAGAAGAAAAAATATACTCTTCTAAATAAACTTTTCGCGATGTTTTCAAATATGCAATTAAAATTTTTCTATTACTTCGAAGTTTTAATATTATTACTTATTATTAAAAAAATAAGTATTTACATATAAAAAAAAATAATTAAGAACAAAAAAAAATTAAAGTTCCAATAATATGGTTTTTAATGGATATAGTGATACGACATAGTGTCAAATCATTGATACGATTCGGTTATTTGTCGAAAACATTAGTATATATTTTAATTTTATAATACTAAAACGAGAAGAAAATCTTATATAATAAATAACTAAAATATTTTTTATAGTAATAAAAAAAGAATTCATTGATAATAACAAGAATTAAGACTATGTGTCTCCATTTGANACTTTTCAGTAATTTTTTGTGGCTTTTCAATTTAATATTTTTTAGTTTTTAAATTAATAATATTTTTAATATAGTTTTAATTTTACTTAATTATCGTTCTCACTCCATCTATTAATTTCACTTGCCTTTACTTGCATACTGTCTCAAAAATTTTCTTACATATTCAGTACCCGAAAAATAATCTGGTTTCATCAACCAAGACCGGTTATTAGACTCCATGCTTGTAATATTTGAATTTATTGTTTCTATGCAATTAGTTAATGAAAGTAAGTCTAGAATTTTTGACCATGTTAAATTATTACAATAACCCGGTATTTGTTCTTCTATAATAATTCTATTTAAATAGTCTATATCGTTATAAAAATGTCCATTACCTAAACCCCTTAATTTATTTTGATCACCCTGTGGAGAGTTTTTAATATTATTATAAAAATGATCCGGTTTTGTAAAATCGCTAGTAGTCGCCTATAAATGATTTTTTTCTGTAATAAGAATATCTGAAAACTTTTCACCTATATTTTCAAATTCACATTCTACACTTGGTACTACGTTTATTAGTTTATCATTACTTGAATAACTTGCTCAATTTCAGCTGGGTTTAAGTTAGGTTTTAAATCTGATAGTCTAAGTTGTATTGTCAATACAATTAAATAATTGTCAAAATTATAAATATACATTTTACTAATTAATATATATTAATACTGCATGAATAGGATTTACACTTCCAGTGAAGTGGTCCCTAACTTAGTCTAATTACAATAAATAATATTAAAATTGTAAAATAAATATTTATAAATTTAAACAAAGCCATATGGCTTGACGCGTGTTAAACGTCTTAGGTCATTGGAATTGTCTAATAGTTGAATTGCCATAAATCAGTCAAGACAAAAATTTGTTAATATGTATTTAATTGATGTCACGCACGCGTGTACGGGTACGAAAACCAAAAATAAAAGGATACAGGAAAATATTGTTATTCGCGAGCGGTGTGCGGGGTGGGGTGAATGCATTACGACAGTCTAGTCCAAGGACATAAACGACGAGATACACGAGAATAATAACACGTGGCGAGTGAAGAATTACAAACAACTCACAAACATACATGTGAAACTAATATAAGCGTGTTAAAAATAACAATAGAAATTTAGTCTAAAATCATTTAACTTTAACAAGCTGTTACAGATGAACGGTTAATCGAAAAAAAAATTATAATAACAAATTTGTTTGTATTTTTTATTTCTATCATAATATCAAGTTAAAAAAACGGTAGCACAATGGGGTCGAGGCACAGTGTGGACGAGGCATAAATGGGACAAGTATAGATGATATCTGACAGTGATTAAAATCACTGTCGTAAGAAACGCTTCGATGCAAATCTGTAGATAGTGTTTCATTTAGAGAAATTGGTGGATTATTCCAAAAGCAACATTAACTCTTATTCGCTTAATTTTATCCCGATTTATAATCATAATATATGAGTACATAATAATTATAGTAATTCAATTTAATATGAAATTGATATTCAATAATATAATATTGTAATTTTTACGGAGATATTATAAAAATAAAAAGGAGTTGTATATTCATATACTTTTAATGCGTATAACAATTTAAAGGGATTGATGCAATACTTTTTAATTAAAAAAATTTGTTACTTATGAGTAAATACACTAGACTAAAAGGAACTTTCGTCAGAAGAAAAAATATACTCTTCTAAATAAACTTTTCGCGATGTTTTCAAATATGCAATTAAAATTTTTCTATTACTTCGAAGTTTTAATATTATTACTTATTATTAAAAAAATAAGTATTTACATATAAAAAAAAATAATTAAGAACAAAAAAAAATTAAAGTTCCAATAATATGGTTTTTAATGGATATAGTGATACGACATAGTGTCAAATCATTGATACGATTCGGTTATTTGTCGAAAACATTAGTATATATTTTAATTTTATAATACTAAAACGAGAAGAAAATCTTATATAATAAATAACTAAAATATTTTTTATAGTAATAAAAAAAGAATTCATTGATAATAACAAGAATTAAGACTATGTGTCTCCATTTGAAAAAATAAAGTCGTATAAACAATACAATAAATCGAGAACAAATATAACAAAAATAAAAAAATGTTCTAAATTATTTATATTCAGCAAGTAATTGAGTAGTTTATGATAAACGGATATAGAAATTTCATAAAAAAATAAATCCAATAGATTTTCATATTTATTTAAAAATTCATCCTAGTAATCCCTTGATTTGAATAAGACTTAAAATATTCTTTATTTGTCACATATTTTTTAGCTATTGCAATGATATATATTTTAATTTATTTATTCAAGCTAAAATCCTCACACTGTAAACAAACAAAATTATATTTATTCCTACAAAAAAAATATAAAAGCTGTTTAAAACAAACATATTTGTTCATTTTAATTATTTTTATTTTTAACTAATTTGAAAAATAATTATAGCATCGACATAAATATTTAAATAGATTTTTAATACTTAATTTTGGTTTTAATGCTTATTTTTGTTAAAAGCTAATATATTTTACAATGAATTATCATTCATTTATAATATTTCTAATTTTTGCAAATTATGGTATATATTTATATATTTAATTTTCTTTTTATGTACCTATATTGAATATTATACGATATTGTAGGATCGATACTTATCAGCTTGCTAATAAATTTTGTTTATATATAACTGTTTCAGGATCATTTTTTAGAAGTTTATCAAATGGTAAATATTTTTAACAAACATTTTAATACCACATACATTTTTTTTGAGTGATAAATTAAGTGAGAATTAAAATTTTTAATTATTGTATTATTATTGTAATAAACAAAAATTTTAAAATAAAATAAAAATGAATGAAAAGTATGAATGTAAAGATGAAGTGGTATCTCGGGGTCGAACTATATTTATTTATTAAATAATAAAATATCCCTACCTCATTTATTCCTATTCTTGTTTATTACGTGATTTTTTTAGAAGTAAGGCATGGAAATACATATTCGCACTTACCTTTAATTCCTTTAGTAATTGACTGAGTTGGTTTTATGGTGATTTCTTCCTTCAGTGTCAATAGTCGTTTATACTGTCTTTTATTTCGATTAATTAGTCTCTCTGTGAATATTAGATTTATAAAAGGGGTTTTCTACAATGGAACCTGCGTCTATTATAATTTGTCACCTTATTTATTTTCTTTAAATTCCTTTTATATTATACTATGTTTTTTTTTTTACTAATAATATTTTCGATGAATTCCCTACAGTTGATATCGATATTCTTAAAATTTACTCTGAACTAGTCAAAATTTAATTATAAGAATATGTCTATCTATATTCAAAATATAATTAACGAGACTGTGATGGTCCAGCGTTTCTCAGCGTAAAGCCTTGGCTGGCGCGGACACAGTTATCTCGTTAATATATTTTAAATATTATTTCAATACACCTTTTACTATCCTTTACGTCAACTACCTACACGTTACCGAAAGGTAATTGTTATAGTCCTTTATGGCTGGCGGGTACACACGTAGAGGATATTTCCAAGATGTAGTTTCCTATCTTACGGACTATATATTTTATGATGAACTCTACCCGGACTACTAGTTCTAGAACTGGCTTGTCGACGGATATAGCGCACTTCAAAAATACTCTTTTTATAAGTTTAGCACTACTCTGTACCTCAACTGCCTACACTTTACCGAAAGGTAATTGGCATAGTCCCTTAAGACTGGAGGGTACACAGGCATTAAGTACTACTACTAAAACTACTTAATTCTATTCACAAATTATGCTTCTTCATTTAGTTCGGCACATTTAAGGCTGTTCATAAATGTAGGGCACAATAATATTTAAAACCTTTATATAAAAATAGAGATAATTTCTATTTGTTGTGAGAACATTAGGTGATAATATAAATAAATAAAAACTTGTTCCTGTGTAAAATTTTAATAAATCATCTAAGACAATGTTCACCACTTAGGATGATATATATAAAAAAAAAACTAAGTCACAGGAACAAGATATTTACTTATACTGACGCAGATTCCATGCAAGAGAATATTGAGAGAACAAGAGCAGAGCCACGAGAGAGGAGAGAGCAGTCCTCGTTGTAGTCGTAGATATCGTCTCTTTTTACGAGAAAAAATGGCTTTTTATACGCCAGATGAAGTAAGCCATCGATCTCTATTGAAATTCCTAAGATGTTGGATAATTATTTGTGATTAGTTAATTGTGATAGAAACCCTGCCGTGGGCGTAGTTACTGTAGGGGACTGGTTTGAAACATGTGTTGATAAATAGTTATTTTTATTACCCTAAAAGGGAAACATTCCTTAGATGATTTTTTGCTTTATTCATATATATGTGATATTTAGTACATGTGTTAATAATTATACTACATTATTATAGTCAAATATGTATAATTATACTATAATTATATATATATATTAAAGAATATTTTATATTAGTAAATTTACTACCCAAATTAAATAAACTTAACAAAAACGAAGAAAAGTATATAAAAACATTTTGTTCTTTTAATTAGATGATTTTAAGTGTCCATTCTGTATTGATAAGTTGTCTAGTTCTTATCATTTGATTTCACATATCAACGATAAACACACAGAAAATGAAATTACCATATGTCCTGAATGTTATCAAGAATTTCAATATGGCAGTGTACTCGAAGTGCATATGTATATAAATCATGTAGAAAAGAAAAAATTGCAATCGGTAACATCTATTTTCATGATAAATTTATTTTTGCTTATTATCCTCTTAAGTAATTGATGTAACACAACATTTATGTTTATATCTGTTAACAACATAAATTATTTTAGTTTAATAATATTTCTAACTATAATATTTGTCGAAAAAAGTATGAGGAATCCTGAACAAAACTTAGGCGGATTGTCCCATCTCGGATGTACGCGGGGACAACAGATAGTAGTTGAAAACGGAGAAGGCCTAAGGAATAAAGTGTTTGATACCAGCCGGACAACTTGTGCAGTAGCTGTTTCACCAGTCATGTTTGTAGAGACATCACGTTGTAGAGACATCACGTTGTAGAGACATCACCACTTAACTCTAAGCTGGACTCGTGTATAAGGGAGAATGATAGATATAAAGTAAGAATCGATACTTGGAATGTTGGAACATTAATTGGTAGAAGTATTGAAGAGGAGATAAGTTAACATTTGTTGTGTGCGGAAAACTAAGTGGAAAGGAGAGAAATCAAGGGAAATAGGTAAGGGTTATAAAATAATATTCTCAGGTAAGTCTAGTACAAAGAATGGTGTAGGGATAATAATGGATGAGAACATGAATAGTAGAGTAGTAGAAGTAGCTAGGAAGAGTGACAGAATTATGGTCGTAAAATTGATATTCGAAGAAAAAGTGCTGAATGTAATAAGTGCCTATGGATCACAAGTAGGATGTGATGAAATAGACAAGGAAATGTTTTGGAGAGAGATGGATAAGGTGATACAAGGGGTACCTTACAATGAGGATGTGGTTATAGGTGGAGATATGTATGGACATGTAGGTAATGAGAAAAGAGGATATGAAAGAGTACATAGAAGGTATAGTTTTAGTGACAATAATAGAGAGAGTGTAACTACACAACATAGACTGATGGTAATGGAGTTGTGGTGTACCGGAAAGAGAATATACACAAATAGAAGGAACACGGGGAATATTCGGTAGTGGAAATTGAAAGAGGAAAATGAAAAAGAGTTTGTAAAGAAGGTAAAAGAGATACGATGTGGAATGTCGAGGGAGATAAATGATGTCTGGAATAGATTTGATAGTTGTATGAAGTATACTGCAAAGGAGATTGTTGGTGAGAGTAGGAGTAGAATGCCAGGAAACAGGGAAACCTGGTGATGGGATGAGGACGTTCAAAAAGTCATAGAAAGTAAGAAAAAGCAATTCAAAGTATGACAGAAGAGCAAAAGGAGATAAGACTGGATTGAGTATAAACGCTTGTGCAAAGAAGCCAAGTGTGCAGTCAGTAAGGCGAAGTTTAAGAGGTATGATGAGTTGTATGATAGGTTAGGAACAAAGGGAGGCGAGAAAGAAATCTATAGACTTGCAAAGATAAGAGAAAAAAGGTCTAAAGATTATCATTAAATAAGGTGTATAAAAAGTATTCGTAATAATGTACTCTCGAGTGATGATGATGTGAAAAAAAGGTGGAAAGAGTATTTTGAAAAATTATAGAATGAGATGTACCAAAAAGAAACATTAGAAGATATCTCGTGGAATGAGGGACTGGTAGATTTAATTAGTGAGAAGAGGTATGGGAGGCTGTGGCATCAATGAAAAAGAATAAAGCAGAAGGACCTGATGAAGTGCCAGTAGAAGCATGGAATATAGTAGGCGGTATTGGCATAAGGTGGTTAAAAGAACTTTTAAATAAAATCTTATTAGAAGGGAAAATACCAAATGAATGGAGGAACGAGCATATAAAAGGGAGTATAGGTGTAGCGTTAATCGTGGATAAGATGAGAGGAAATAGACTAAGATGTTATGGTCATGTTATGAGGAGAGAACAATCGGAAGCTGTAAGAACAGTTATAGAAATTAATGTTGTAGGAAGAAGAGGTAGAGGAAGACCAAAAAAAAGATGGAGGGATGCTATTGAATGCGATTTGAGGACAGCTGATATGAGCGTTGATGATGTGGGAGATCGTGTTAAGTGGAAGTTTAGAATAAGGGTGGCTGACCCCAAGTAGTTGGGATTAAGGCGAAGAAGAAGAAGATTATTAACTATAATTTCTTAAAATAATCATTGGTAGTAAAAAAAACATAAGCACAATAGGGTCGTGGAACAACATAGACGTGTCATAGTTGGAATAAGTATAGATGATATTTGTCAGTAATTAATGTCATTTTCATAAGAATCGCTTGGATTCAAATCTGTAAATAGTGTTTAATTCTAAGAAATCGATGGATAATTACAAAAACAACGTCAACTCCTATTTCCTTAAGTAAATCCTGATTTAGAAATATAATTTATGAATAACTATTTATTATAGCAAATAAATATAGTATGAAATTATATTTAATAATTTAAAACGGTATTTTTTACGGAAAAATAATTAATTATTAAAATAAAAATAATAAATGATGAAGTAGTATATTATGTTGTTCTATAACAAACATGTATAAAAATTAAAGAGCTTGATGCATAATACTTAAGAAAAAAAAATTTTTACTTATGAATGGTTACAATGGTTACAAAAAAACTTTCATCGAATGCATAATATATACTTTTCTAAATCAACTTTTTGCACTGTTTTCAAATCTGAAATAAATTTTTTCTATCACTTCTTAGTTTTGATATTTTTACTAATTATTAAAAAATGAGTATTTACAATAACAAAATAATAATAAACAAAAAAAATTGTACTTTAAAAATGACTGATTTAGATTTTTAATATTTTAAAAATAAACAGTAAAAAATATCATTTATAACCTATTATTATGGTTTTTTAAAGTTAATTTTTGAATGTTTATAATAATCAACGTTTAAATTTGTTGCCATATTTTAGCTCAATTTCAAGTTTGAAATTTAACTATTAAATGAAAAAAATTATGAAAATTAAAAAATAAGTATTGTTAAGATTAATATGTAGTCAGGAAATTTTATAATTAATATTTCTTGTAAATTTATCAGAAAAGCTCAATATTTTTTTTTTTCATTTTTACTATAGTAGATCATTTAATTAATTTTTATAATTTACTTTAATTAAAAATACCAATCCAAATGTTATTAAAGAATCTACACAATGAGCGTATTATAAAATTTGATCATAATTGTAAAAATTTTTTTTTAAATTCAGGTAAAACTAAAAATCATTTTTTTTTAGATTTATGACTTATATAAAAATATGCATGTTGGAATATTATAGACTTATAGTAACACAAATAAAGTTAAAAAATTATAAACTACCAAGTAAAATTATTTAATTTTGTAGTTGAAACCTATTATCATATCAAACCAAATTCGATAATAAATACGTTAAAAACATTATTAATTAATGATTTTAATTGTTTGTATGGAGAAAACTGGTTAAGGAATCCTTAATATGAAAAAAAGGGATTCATAAGGTTTAATTTAAGATATAGTGTCAGTACTTTGCGGAACACTTTCGAAAATTAAGTTTAAAAAGTTCTTTTTTCTATATACATTTTTAAGTTTTGAACTTCCACTGTATAAAGGGAAATGGTCTGATTTACGGTGAACGAGGAATTTTTTTTCATTTTTTAAGGGTAATGTCTTTGACTAGATATGATTTGTGATGTTGACATACTGTTCATCAAAATCGGTCCAGTGAGAGCAGAGAATAAGTGGTAACAGACACAAAAAAAAACACAACATAGTAAAATTAATACCTTCTCAGCTTCGCATCAAAGATACATTATTCCAACTGAGAATTCATTATTTCAATGAAGTATTTTTTTAATTTAGGTGATTGAACAGGAAGAGTCTGATCTTTTACATGCAATACAACTACACTTATATTTAAATGAAGAAAATGAGAGAAACTATGAAGACTCAATTTTTAATAATGGTACCTTAAATTAATGCATCATAGTTTAATAAATGTTTATTAAAAAAACATTTGGTATTCACCATTCAAATTTTTAAAAATATATTTGAAATACAATGTGAAACAAATTAAACTGACTACACTTTGATAACTAACTTTTGATACAATAATAATTTCCTTTAATTTTAAAAATAGCGATTTTGAATCTCTCTTAGAAGGTTAAAGCAGTAAAGGGTCAGATTTTCAAAAAAAATATACTCAAAGAAAGGGAATTACATAAGGTAGTTTTATTAAATAAATTTATTTTTATTCATTCTTTTTAATAAAGTTATGACAGTGTTGAGTAAAAAATGTCGAAATTTATCTATTTTAAAATAATTAATTTTTTTGGAAATGGTTATCAAAAACGAGGGAAAAACTCTCAACTTTTGAGGGCAATCCGTATTATTTTTCCAATCTAAAAATTAAATTTCTTGTAACTCAATTAGTACTAATACCAAAATTGTTAACAATTCATTACATTTTTTTGTAAAAGAAACTATTAAAAACAAATATTTTGAAATTATGAAACAATTTAAAATTAAAAAACTCAGCAAAGTGAGGACGAAGCATAGCCGGGACAATTTAAGGAGATATCCGATAGTGATTAAAAAACGCTTCATGCAATGGTATAGATATTGCTTGATTTTTAAAAGGAATAATTGAATTATTCCAAAAAAACAATCATTACTATATTCTTAGTTACATTCTAATTACTAGATTATATTTTAATGTGTTCAAAAGTTAGGAAACGTGTTTATATTGTTCTCATTGTTTGTAACAATTGACCTATTTTCTTACTTCAATTTTTGTAGTACGTATTTTTATATATAAATATGTATTACAAATATAAAATTTAATATGTAATTAATATTTTATATTGTAATTTTAACTAGCTCAACTATTTTATTATTTCCTTATTTATATCCTGATTACTCTAAAAATAATAATTATATAAAGAACATTTTTATTGTATTTTTTAATTTTACATATTTCTCAAATTTTAAATGGCAACATACATAATTAAACATATTATAAAATAAAAAATGATCTCATTAAGCAAATGAATAGTCGAAAACAGTTTTAAAGTAGTATTTAAGAAGTTATTAATATCTTTATATATAAAGTGGAGGAATAATACGTTAGAGTAATGCGCAGTATTAAAAAACATAACCTTCACATCTTTTCTATATTTTAAAAAAGTTAAAACTATCCAAATAATGAGACACATGTTGTCATTGACCACTCATTTTTGAATTAGAGGATATTTTTATTTTTTAAGCTAGTTAAATATATATGGTGCCATTTAAAAAATTTAAGTTAAAAATATAAAGTATAATAAAATATAAAATATGAATTAAAAAAATTATTATAAATGTATGAAATCAAATAATATCAAAAAAGATTTTTTAAACTTAATATTTATTTTAAGATAAATCCAGGGAAATTAAACAAAATATAGGGTGATTCTATTAACAGTCATTTATTAATGTAATCGCCCTTAAATAGTAGTAAAAACATTTTTTTTAAAGGGATACCCTTAAGTCATTATGGATTGACATTAAAAACTGGAGATACATTTTTTCAATCTATAGAACGTAACTTAAGATCTTAATTTAATATATGTCTAAAGGATATATATTAAGTCATGCAAAAGTATAAATTTCCCAATAGGCAGTTTAAGGATAAGATTTTCAATGAAATTTACAAGAAAAAAGATATTACCTAAGGTGGTTATTTAAAATATTTTTTTTTTTATTCATTCATATTTAAAAAAATTATGACAATGTTGAATAAAAAATGTCAAAATTTATCTATTTTCAAAATAGTAATTTTTTTGGTAATTAATATCATTTACCATGAACAAGGGAAAAACTTTTAGTTTTTGAAGCCAATGTATCCAACTAGATACGATTTGTAATGTTTTGACGTATCGTTGAATAAATCAAACCAGTAAAAACTGAAGAAATGTAGTGACAGACCCCTCTCAAAAAAAAAATACATCATGGTAAAATTAACCTTCTCAGCTTCACATCAAAGCTAAAAATTATCGAAAAAAGTAGAATAGTTTTAGTGTAAATTATTTAAAATTAAGTAATAAATAAATATTAATTAAATAATTATTTAAAAAATGTAATAATTAATTATTTTTAGACCGATATCTGGATTCACCTACAATAGAAAGTAATTTATAAACAATATTATTTCTTTAACAGTGCCCATATCATGATAGGTACACTACAACTAACGATTCTTTTATTCATACATTTTAGATATAGTTCGATACATCCGTCCCTTAAGTGAGAATTCTCCTGGAGTACTGAATGTCTATTTATCCTCTCCAATAGATTACTACAAATCTGCTAGAGAAGATATAGCATATGGCTGTGTTTATAGATCTTTGCAGATGATGTTATCTAGTGTTATGCTGAATGCGGATTATAACAATCATATTATTAAGGTTTGGGAAAATTTGTATAATATATCAATTTCGCGTTCTAGGATGCCAAAGGTTTCATTTCTAGAGATGCATTTAGAAGAAAGTTGGAACAAGGGTATTAATCCATGGGGTAAAAAAATAATGTACGAGAGGAGTCAATATCCCACCAAAAACGGTTCTCATATGCTTGATGTTGATGCAATGCTTACGGGAATGCGAATTAGGTATACCACATGTATGTCCTTAATTGGATCAAAATTTTTTAAATTACTATTTTTGAATTACAAAAATTCTACAATAAAAATTATACTGTTAAATATATCAAATGTTATTTTATTTTTACAGAGCGGAGTATATACATTTTGAAGGAGGGTTTTTTCGAAATACATGGCAAAAAGTGTTAAAGTGGTTATATAATTATTTTCAAAATAAATATAACTTAGACTATATATCGCCAGTAATGCTACACTATCCACGTAATACATCAATTTTTCAATTTCATCATTTCGAAGCTCACACATTCGTAAAATAAATACAATATTGAAAATAAAATTTGTGTTTTTTGTTAATTTATTAGTTTTGATGCAAAGCTGAGAAGCTATTGGTTTTACTATGATGTGTTTTTTTTTACTGTTACCATTTTTTCTTAGCTCTCACCGAACCGATTTCTTTCAACGATACGTCAAAAGATCAAATCATATCTAGTCGAAAACATTACCCTGAAAAATAGAAAAAAATTCCCTCATTCCCGTAAATGGGGGAAACCTCCAAAAAATTACAAATTTAAAAATCGTTAATTTTTGACATTTTTTCAATTTTTTACTTAAAACTGCCATAACTATTTTAAAAATGATTGAATCAATACAAATTTTATTTTCTAGATGCAAGATGTCTTTATCTATCGTTTGCTATATTTTTTTAATAAATCTGATCCTTTAAGTACCCACAGGTAGTTAAAACTTTTTCAACTTAACTTTTGAAAGTGTTCCGGAAAGTCTGACGCTTTTATATATATCTTAAGATTAAAGCTAATGTAATGTACTTTATTATGAAAAAAAAAAAATTTCGGACTTTAATTTGTCTTCAAGGTGAAAATAGCTACCAAATGCTATTATTGTGTGAAAATTCTCGATTTTATTTTTTACTNCTACCCACAGGTAGTTAAAACTTTTTCAACTTAACTTTTGAAAGTGTTCCGGAAAGTCTGACGCTTTTATATATATCTTAAATTAAAGCTAATGTAATGTACTTTATTATGAAAAAAAAAAATTTTCGGACTTTAATTTGTCTTCAAGGTGAAAATAGCTACCAAATGCTATTATTGTGTGAAAATTCTCGATTTTATTTTTTACTCTTTTAACTTTATAATGCTATAACTTATTGAAAAGTGTATGGATCAACACAATTTGTTTATGAGAAATAATATATTTAAAAATCCCTCTTTCATTCGACATACTTTATATTAATCAGGATATTAATAAGGAATAGCAAATCACGAAGCTTTTGGAATAATCCACCAATTTTTTAAAATGGGTTTTTTTAATAGTAATTATAAAATTTACTAAATGCATATTAGTTTNATTAATCAGGATATTAATAAGGAATAGTAAATCATGAAGCTTTTGGAATAATCCACCAATTTTTTAAAATGGGTTTTTTTAATAGTAATTATAAAATTTACTAAATGCATATTAGTTTTAACAAAATCATTTTTTGTTTTATTTTATAACTGAACGGCTTTATAGAATTTATCATACTCTCACTATTTAACTCATTCAAATATTTCATAATACTAAAATTATTATCTAAAAAATAAATAATTATATTTAGAACACTCAGTGGTAATAGTTGGTGTAGAAAATCGACCAGGTAATCAAAAAGTACCATTAGTGGTATGTCCAAATCATGATTACACACATATAACAACTCAATATAGAAATAATGCTCTTTATATGATTCAAAATTATTCTTATATACGCCATGGAGTTTGGTATCGTCTTTGTATAATCACCGGAATCATAATAACTGATGCAGAATATGAAGTAATAATTTAAAATCGTTAATAAAAATTTTATATTGGTACAATTTCTTTCTAATTAGTTCAATATTTATCATTGAGATTTCTTAATGAGTGTATAACGGTTTAATTAAATTTTAAGCAATATTCTTATAAATCATTTAAAAAGATAACAAATAATTTTATTCTACAAGTTTTATTACCTCTTTTTATTTTAAACCTTTATCATTCTAATTTATTTTTGTAAACAAGTGTTATTATTAGACATCTTATAAAGAATCACTTTTCCAAAAAGTAGTAGAAATACAGTAGACAATTTCATAACTCTTTCTTCTATTGTTCATTCTCTACGGAACTTCAAATTTGACTCACATTATAAAAGGTATAATCTCAAAATTGCCTTATTTATACATAAGGTATTCAGTAAGTAATTATTTGTAACAATTTATTTGTTTCCTTACTTACAGAACACATTGTATTTATATATTTTTAAGTAATATATTTAAATTCTTTACTCAAAGAATTAAAACCATGTATTGTTATTTTTTCAATAAGTAGATCAAAAGTATCAGATTTGTTAAAATATTTACATTAAGTTGGAAGTCTCAATTATATAGTTATTTATTATAAACTTTATTGTTATTACTTCTCTAGGTATCTCAATACAACATAAATAGTATAAATGGAAAATATATTTAATAAATATTATTATTTTGTGTATTCCAGAGATTGAAAAGATCGGATTTTGAACATTCAGATCGATATACAAGACTTTGAATTAAAATTACAGACTATGAGGCATCACAGCATTTCTTTAGTTATTATCTATTATTAAATGTGTTAAATAAATGCATTTATCTTTTGTATTTGTTACAATATCCACGCATATTAGTTTTAAATAATTCTTAAAATATTTAAATGTAAATTATAAGAAAAGTACAATGTCACAAAAATTATATTATGTACCAAACTGATATCATAAAAATGCATTGTAATTTAAATATATATATATTTTCATGTAATAGTTATCTAAGTCATGATTACCGTGTAATAAATTATAAAATGATAGTAATAAAACAGTCTAAAAAGGCAGTACGTCACTCGAGATTACCAAAAAAATATGAGATAAGAACTATCAACCATATAAAGTAAAAAGGCTAAAAGCATCAATAATGCAGTGCAGTGGTTACTGAGTAGAGCATAATAGCGTAGAACAGCATGGACACATAGTAGTGGAGTTAACTAATCACTTAACTATTTAGTACAACACGGTGAAAAATATTTAAATAAATATAGTTTAAAAAAACTATATTTATTTTTCACTTTTTAGTTTTTTATGGCTTCGTTGTCACAGTCACAGAGTATTTGTCAATTATGATATCTATAGATATAATTTCTGTATAGCCAGTTAGTGTATTTATTAACTCACAACAAAGTGTCTTTCTACCATTAATAATAACAATGCTGTGTACCTGCGAATATATCGTCATAAAAAACCAATTAGCTACCTGTACTTGTAATCCCTTATATACATGTATATTAACTCAAAAAAATTTGAATCTTTAAATGTTTATATCTCGTAAAAATTTGTCTATATATACACAGGGTGATGTTTTTATTATAACCCACTCAATTACTTTCAGAGTAATAATAATTTAAACATTTTTTTTTTTTTTATGTTTAGTTACACATTATTCTTGAATTATTAACTATGTAATACTTTTTAAGTTCATCCCTTATGCCTGGTAAGGGTGTCAACTTAGTTTTTATAAATGGGAACACATATTTTGAATTTAATAAAATGTTTGAGTTTTTAATTTAATAGTAAATGGCATTTGAATTTTTAGTATAACTTTATTTGTTTATTAGATATAAACACTTAAAGTTTCAAATTTTTGAGTTAATATACATGTAAAATACACTAGGGATTACAAATACAGGTAGCTAATTGGTTTTTTATGACATTGATATTAGCAGGTACACAGCATTGTTATTATCAATGGTAGTAAGGTACATTGTTGTGAGTTTATAAATACACTAACTGACAATACAGAAAATATATCTATTGATCGTCATAATTGATAATAAACAATCCGTGACTATGACAGCAATGTCATAAAAATCCAATTAGCTACCTGTATTTATAATCCCTTGTGTATTTTACATGTATATTAACTATTAATAATTAATTTTATTGATATTATTATTGTCTTGAACAATGGTATCAGACCATTGTAACACCTGTTTGTTGTGATGAGCCGTCTTTTACTTTTTTCATAGTTATAAACATTTTTATTTGTATTTAAAGTTTCCTACCCATTAAAATGTGTAATCATTTACTTTTAAGGAATCTACCTTGTGATTTTGTCTAGATACTATCATGTATTTTATCTTTGTCTTTTTGAGCCAATTTTTTCCCCTTCTTTAGCGAGAGATCAGCTGTATTTTTTAAGTCGTTATCTGTTTCGGCTAATAAGACTATATCGTCTGCATAAGCAACTGCTATTAGATGTTGATTATCTTTTATTTCTATGCCCTTGGCTTGGAACATTACTACCATCATAACTGATTATAGGATGATGATCTTGGCTGGTATTCCTAACTGTCCCATGGACTATCCATAAATTTTCTCTTTGTTTGAATCATACTCTGCTTTGAAGTCAATAAACAGTAGATGTGTATCTTTATCGAATTCGTGATTGTTCTTAACAACTTTTTTTATTATGTGTGTTTGATCTATTGTTTATTTTCCTAATATAAAACCAGCTTGGTATTTTCCAATTATTTCTTTAATATAAAGGATTGATTCTGGTCAGTAGTATGTTAGACAATAGTTTATATGTTGTATTGAGTAGTGAAATCCCTCTATAACTTTTACACTCCATGATGCTCCTTTTTTGTTTACTGGGCATTGGATTGATATGCACCATGCTTCGGATATCTCCTCTTGTTTCCATAATGTGTTCATAACTTTGTGAAGCTAGTTCAGCAGACCATGGCGTCCCTTTTTTAGGCATTCAGATACTATTTCATCATCTCCCCGTGCTTTTTAATTTTATAGCATATCTAGTCCTCTCTTCACTTTTTCTTATGATGATTTTTCCAGGAGCTGTTCTACGGTAGTGTATTCAAGTACGGTAATATTTTCATTTGGTTAGTTTACAATTTTTCGAATATATCTTTAAATTCACTCGCAATTTCTTTACTTTCCGTTAGTAAGGATCCATAATTTTTCTACATTACAGTTGTCTAGTTTTAAATCCATGTTTCACTTCATTTGCTTTTTTGAAAAATATTTGGAAAACTTTAATAAAAATAAAGTGTTATTTATAATATTGAAACAGAAAGAATGTGGGCGTAACAAGTTTTATGCTCCCCACAGCGCTTAAAGTCATTTATTAAAATGTAACCAAAGTGACATAAATTTAACTGAATAAATATTATGTTAATAGCGAACGAACTGCGGTCTAGTTGTTTGGTGTCGTCGACAGTAAGTTGATCAAAATGTAGTAAATAATTACAAAGAAATTATTATTTGAAGAACAATAGAAATATTTTCAAAATTAAGAACAATTTAATCGATTGAAAATTTAAAAACATGGCCTAATGATAAAACATTATTTAACTTGTGTAAACCCGTAAAATAGTACAATCGACTATATGATAAGGCCACTAGAGGTAATAAGAGAGAATTTTTCGGTCGGTGTGTCAGTATGTAATTAGTTTTGAAAATGATAACATTGTTTTTGAAATACATATCCGAAATTTTTCAGTAATTATTTGGTTTTTTGAGTTATATTTTTTCTTATTTTAAATTAATATTTCAAATATATATATTATTATAAAAAATATTAGCTACAAGTGATCAATTCTTATTATTTAATTATTGATACTGTGCCATTTTTGTTTTCAAGATAAAAGTTTAATGAGATAAACTTTTATCACTTTTAGTACGTCTGGATAATGTGGACAGTAATATAAGTTTAATGAACTCAACAGCATATCAAACAAAGTAAAACTTATCATTAATTTTAAAAGAGTAAAATATAACTATTTAGAACTTCTATAGAAGGGGAACAATTATAAATAAATCATTGAAAATAATAGTAAGACAATTAACTGCATTAACAAATCATAACACAACACATTAATTAAAGTATAATATATTTTAAACCTACTCAAAATCACTTTCTACTTATAAAGATTTGTGTTTCATTTTTATTATTAATGAACCTTAAGTTACTTATTCGTTAATTTTCATAACATATTATAATTTGGTTTTAATGTTCGTAAGTATATATTTAGCTTATTTTTATAAAACATTAAAAATTTATAAGAAATTGAGATATTTCAAAATTATATATTTCTTAATCGATGTTTTAGTTTTAATGCAAAACAATTAATGTATTTTTTTACACGATGATCTTTTTTATCTGTCCATAAAATTTCTCAGCTCTCTGACGACCGACTTTGCTTATCAATACATAAAAAGTACTTAGATTAAAACAAATCGAAGCCACTGATATCAAAATCTTAAAAAATCCTCACAGTTTTATTTATTTTTAAATTGAACAAATGACGGTTAGAATAAATATCGATTACTTTTTCATTTCAAAATTGCTGTTACTTATTTAAAAATAATTGAACCTGAATAAAATGTTTATATGCTATGTGTATTATAGACGATTGAACGTAATAATACACGCATATCAAGTGTGCATATTCGATGTAAGCATAACAACCTTTCCTCCATTAATAGCTGGCCACCATAGTCAAAAATTGTAAAATTTCTATTAAAAATGTTTAGGCTTTGTTACTTAATTTAAGACACATTTTTTTTCTTAGTAAATTATACACTGTGAAACAAATTTTATTGATAACTTTTATAACTTTATAACGACTTTTGCATTTTTAGACTTCTTTAAAGCATATTTTTTATCTTTAATAAAAACATTAAAAAGAAAATAAATGTTTTCGAATCATTGCTTAAAAGTCATGATTTACTTTTGATATTATTTTTAACTAGTACTTTTTTGTTATAGATTTTTCAGATGTAATCCAAGGAAATGTGTGTTCAAATTTTGTTATGTTTTCTATTAATTCAAATAATTGAAATAGCTGACAGTCAATTTGGATTAAAAAAAAAAGAAATAGATAATCAAAAAAATAAATTACCTAATACAATAGATTCAAAACTAATACCAGTTTTGTATGAGTTTGAATTTAAAAAGCTCGATTATAAATTGGTAAAAATTCCAATGTTTAAAGATATAAATAATTTAAATAGTACAATAGATGATGGTTTTTTAACTAATGGATTTGAGAAAATTCTTCCTTTTGAATTATTATTATTTGCTTATTTACCAGATAATCCCGAAATATCTGTAGATGCCCAATCTGTTATATTTGATAAAATGAAAAAGGTAATTTTCTATACTCATGGTTTTTGGACTCGACACCTTGATGATTCTTTAGCCATAAAAAAAGCATTGTTTGAAGGCGCAGACGATTTTGATTGTATAGTACTTGTGGATTGGAGAGTTGGATCATTACATGGTACTTATTAAAATAATTTTACATAAATAAATGATGTATTATATGCAAGACTGGACATAAACGAATTAAAGTTAAGTTACGTTAAACTTTTTAGCTTAACGGAGATATTTAGATTTCACTTAAACTCGATTTTATTTCAATTTATCTCTTGTTCATTTAACAACTAAATAATGCATTTTTTTGGTATTTTTCGTTAAACACTTCTTTTAAAATGAAATTCTTGAACAAATTATTATTAGTTAATTCAAAATTTATTTATCTTCAGCATTTAATTTCAAACTAATAGTAAACAAAGTGTTTCACTTATCATTGTTGTAATATCCACGCATATTACTTTTAAATAATTCTTAAAATATGGGAATGTAAATTATAAGAAAAGTACAATATTCAAAAAGTTGTATCATAAACATAATTTCCGAAATATTGTTCGAAAAATTGTTATCCACCTTTCATTTTATTAATTTAATTATTTCCTTATTTTATAATATTGTTAAATATGTATGTTGCCATTTAAAAAAATAATGTTATAAGGAGTGATCATTTTTTATGATTGATAAATTTAGAAAAACATTGACTAAATAAACCAATAAAAAAATTATTAATATTATTTTTATTTTTTGATAATTAAGTGGTTATGTGTACATATGTAACGTCCATTTTATGATTTTCTGTTACTTAATTAATTAAATTGATACGGCCCCCGTTGCTTCGTGTTACACGATGCCCCGCGACTCGTGTCACCTTTATCGGCCGTCGCCCTACTATGAGTATTTGACTGACCAACACCGTGTGCCATACGCCACGGCCAAAGTCCATCAAGTGCCGCACGGACGACGACGACCCGCCGCTAATGATACGTTGAGTCATCTTGCCGTTGTCCAGTGACAACATCAACCGGCTCCGAACGTGCCGCACTGCCAGACTCGACGAAACGATCCGTACCCGCTCACTGTGGCCATCAACGCTGCTAACTTTTTGACGTCCAAAGATCCTTGCGGACACAGCGTCGTCGATGCCAGCGAAAGTGGCGCGATATTATGCAAAGATAATTATTAACTGTGTTAATAATCTGTTGTTGAGTAAAAAACGGCCCAGGGCCTTTACTCTCAAAACCAGTGTCGACTACATTATCGCGACTTATGTCATGTCAAAATTTAACTCTTAAATCGTTTAAGCTTTTTAAAATTAATTTCATTTTACCAATCTAAAAGTATCATTAACTTTTCCATTCTTGATTATATTAATTTTTTTTTACTACTTTAATTATGTCATAGTTTTAATATTTTGCTTTGTGAGAGGCTTATATTAGCATTAGGATACTGAAGAAGCGTTAAATTTATTTTTAATCCTACCCAGGTTCTGTTCTGCAGAAGTAGCTTTAATTTTCATATTCAAAAAGGAGTCTTTATTAAAATTATTTAAGAGTAAAAAATCTTTTCAAGGTCAAATTTAAAATTTATGCAATGAAGGGTTAATATAATTGGGCTGTTATTCACTAACCAATTAAACAAATGCAATTGTTTATTTTAGATTTAGATCTGTTCAATACGTTTAAAAACTACGAAACAGCTGCAAATATTAATATTCCAGTTGTTGGTGAATTCATAGCTAATTTTATTAACCAAAAACTCCCTAGGCATATTTACATTCATTTAATAGGACACAGTTTAGGCGCACAGATATCTGGGATTGCAGCTAGAAAAATTAAAGAATCATCTGGAAGAATCATTGATAGAATATCAGGTACGTTGTACATCATTTTCAATCACTTTAACGATTAATTATAACAATTTGTTATTTGTAATAATAGTAATCCTATTAACACACTATTTCTATATATTTTTATAGCTATTGACCCAGCTGGTCCAATATTTGAGTACAGTTCTTTTTTGTTTACCGTAAATAATACAAACACTTTAAGGAGCTCTGATGCCAAATTTGTTGACGTTATTCATGCAAGTACGGTACTGGGGATGATAAATGAAGTTGGACATCTTGATACGTACATTTATGAAACCGATTGCAGTATTTTTAATCCGTTTTGTACACACCGCAGAGCTGTTCTTTTTTACCAAGCATCGATAAACAAATGTTCGCAACTAACATGTTCACATAAAAACTTATCGTTAAATGGTCAATGCATTATTGATACAAATAGCGATTTGTCTAGCTTAGGATATTTAGCACATATGTATCAAGGAAGAGGTAAACATATTGCTCGATTCTACAAAAGTTTGTGTTTAGCATACTTGAATGTAGAATTACCAGCCAAAAAAAGAATTTGCCGAGAACCTCCGTCACCTGATAGCAACTGCAAATTTCAACCGTATGAATCTAAGTGTTATAAAAATGAAACAAAATTAGTGTGTAAATTAGACAAACATCAATATCTAATGAATGATTATAATACATCCGACACTAATTCTTTGAAGTTACAAACTGTTACTTGGGTTATTGATGACAACAAAGTCTTGTAGACATTTTAGTATATTAATAACTATTAATAGTATTATTTTACAAGTTGACAAAATTAAAAGTTTACTTTTAATACTCTGTCAATGGTTGTAATTTACATTACAAATTATCTGAGACAGTTATCTATAATTTAAACATGTGATTAAACAACTTATCATAGAATATTACTAAACAAAAGGTTTCTTAACTCTAACTGAAATGATATTTTTCAACGATACGTGAAAAGATAACATGTCATATCTAATTGAAGACATTATTTTCAAAAATTAAACAATTTTCCCTTATTAACTGTAAATTGGGAAAAATCGTAAAAAAAATACGATTTGTAAAATTTTCAACACTTTATCTGTTATGTGTAATCGTAGTTAAAAAATATACTAATTTTGTTTACATACATATTTAACTAGCAGTGGCTTATTGAGAAATTTATAATGGTGGAGCACAAAAAATGTTCAAAAATAAGTTACCATAAAATGACTTTTTTTCTGCTCATAACTTTTGTTAACATATTAAACACATATTTAAGATTTTTTTTTTAAAAATCTGTTATTTGTTTTGAATCCATTTTTATTAATAAAAATATTTCTTTTTATAAAGTGTGTATCTCTAGATTATAAACACTTCAAAAATAGGTAATTAAAGGGACGACTATGCGACCGTCAAATTTTGTTCCATAAGGCAACTACATCGAATAACATTTCATAAACCCATGTTATTATCGATAACCAAAAAATAACTTTTTCTAATGATATTATACATTATTACATTGCTTGATAAAAGATTTACATGACTCAATCAATGGGGGGGGGGCACATAAGCAAGTGCCCCCCTCTAACTACGCCATAGATAACTGGATTATAAAATAATCTATTTAAAATTAAGACTGGTAGACAACAGGTTTTGACCCATTATTTTATTGTTATAAATATTTAAAATATAGAGTAGAGGAGAATAGTGTTATGTTATTTTTATCATTTTAAAAGTTGTTATTGGCCAGTCATTTTCCTATTGAGATAATTTCTTATTTTATTAGCTAGTTAACATT
>NW_026099574.1:4679190-4693736 GCF_025091365.1 Daktulosphaira vitifoliae | reverse complement strand
GGGGGGGGGCACATAAGCAAGTGCCCCCCTCTAACTACGCCATAGATAACTAGATTATAAAATAATCTATTTAAAATTAAGACTGGTAGACAACAGGTTTTGACCCATTATTTTATTGTTATAAATATTTAAAATATAGAGTAGAGGAGAATAGTGTTATGTTATTTTTATCATTTTAAAAGTTGTTATTGGCCAGTCATTTTCCTATTGAGATAATTTCTTATTTTATTAGCTAGTTAACATTGCAATACGAAATTTTGAATATCAATTTCATACTAAATTTTACTTTTATATTATGTATTGTATGAAACTAGTAATCATGAAATTTTTTATGAAATAGGAATTTATAATGCTTTTGGAATAATTCATGAAATCCTTTTATAAATTAAACAAGCTATCTACCGATTTGTATCGAAGCGTATTTTATGATAGTGATTTTAATCACTGTCAGATATTATCTATACTTAACTATGCCACGTCTCCACTGTATTGGGTTTTTTATTGGTAGTAATACTTTATGAAAATATTAACTAGCAAAAGAAGTCAATAGTCCTAGAGTGCCGATTCAATTATATAATTATAATGTTCAGTTATATTGTTCTATTTATTGATAATTTCTTTAAATAATAATTCCTACGAAGGACTAACCAATCGTCTTAAAGTATCCATGGTTAAGAAACCTTTTCTTGGGAAAAGCCGCTATGAACGTTAATGAGTCGCAATGGTATTAAAAAAATTATCAATCAAATCAAATTACCTAAGATATGTGTCATAGACGTTTATTTTTAGACATTAAGAGTTAATAATATGATTCTGTAATTTACTTAGACAATAAAAGTACTTTTTATAAAATACTTTTTTGACGAATAAATAACTTGAACCTTAATTTGTTTAAATAATCAAAAACCAAAGATAATTAGACCAATATTGTTTTTAATATTGTAAACAATGAAGAAAACACACACGTGTGTTATCGTTGAAAATTAAAAAATACTTTTGTATTTTCATTTACTCTAAAGAATGGAATGCTTCTCAAGGAAGATCTGACTCAACATTATTTTTTCAATAAACAAACAAAATGTACGTTCATACATCTGTATCATCATCGTAATTCAAAAATATTATAATAATATAGAGAACATAAAATATTCTCATAATATAAAAATATAATTATATAAAAATATTATAAATTTATATATTGCTATAAGGTTATCAGAATAGTCGAATAATAACATTGAACTTACAATGTTTTAACAATAATAGTAAAATATTAAGTATGAAATATTTACTATAATATTAACAAAGATTGATGTAAGATTAATATATTAACTTAATTTATAATATTTATGGGAAACATCGAAAATATGCAACGCAACTTTTAATATAAAACCAAATTAGCAAAGGGGTGAATCTTCGTTCTAGTTTCGATTTTGTAAGTTATTTAGACTCCTATTACAAACGTCTAAATTCATCACTAAACTTTTTCATAATTTTCATATGTAATGTCTTTGTTCTTTTAATGAATTCACTTAATTAATATACTATTTTAATATACTATTTTTAATTACATGGATTATATAAATCCATGTAATATGTCGTTACTATAATACGTTACGGTAATTTTTTTAGATATTATTATATATTACTAAAATATTATGGTAACATTGCCAGAATATTATTATAATATATTGATATAACAATAAAAAAAAACATTAGCACAGTGGGGTCGCGGCACAGTATGGACTTGATATAGTAGGGAAAAGTATAGAAGATATCTGACAGTGATTAAAATCACTATTATAAAAACTGCTTCGATGCAAATCTGTAGATAACACTAGTTTACAATAAAATTGACCTATGACTTAAGATAATCATTTTTTATGTAAAATCGTCCACTGAGTTAGAAAATGAAGTCCAAAATACAAAAAGTAGAACACTTTTTCAGTTATTGCGAAATTAGCATTTTTCGTGTGCCGCGAAAAAGAGATTTTTATAAATTTTAAATCTTTAATTGCAATTAACCGATTTTAATTTTTTTTACGTAAAATTAAACAATATTGAATTACCTATAACTTTTATCCTAAACAATTTTTTAACTGTCTTTTTCTCGTTTGCTATCTAAGAATTTAGCTCTGAATTTTTATCATTTTTTCAAAATGTCAGAAAAAATTCAGAGTTTTACGTAAAATACACCAATCAAAAATAAATTTATCAACGATATACTCAATAGACATTATACTCTAATACATAACAAAGAAAATTATATATTATTTTGTAATATTGATACAAAAATTAAGTAGTTATACGCGATTGAAAAATAAAACAAATTTCCTAATATCAGAGATTTTTAATTCAATGTTTTAATTATGTAAAATATAGAAAAAAATATTGAAAAATTATTCACAATATTACTTTTCAAAACAAAATTTCGATTTTTTTAATAACTTAAGGTTATTTCATATAGTTTTATTGGGATATTTTTAAATTGAGTTAATTTTACAGTTTGGTGGGGTTGTGGTAAATTTTCGTATTTAAAAAAAATGATAATTCTCTAAAAATATAAAGTAATTTTCTATAGAATTAAGAAAATTAAAATTATTTTAGTATGGATTTAGAAAATAATTTTAAATATAGTAAATTTAATATATAATTAAAAAAATAAATAATAAAGTTTTACAAAAAAGAAAACAATTATAATTTTCGCTATGATATTTTTTGTAATTAGTTGTATGATAATCAAAGAATAATTTTTATTTAACTGAATTTAGGACGCATTAGTCTTAATATTTCTTTTATATGTTTCATTGCTTTCTCTTATAAGAAACAAACAATATAAAAACAATATTGTTAAATTAATAATATGTTAAAGATAAGGAAAATGACATATTCAATTTAATTTTTTAATCCTTTAAAGTTGATTTTTGTGAATGTTTATAATAAAAAAAAATTTATTTATTTTACCATAACTTTTAGCTCAACTTGCAAGTTTGAAATTGACATCATTAAATAGAAAATTTTGTGAGAATTAAAAACATTGTATCATTAAGATTAATATGCAGCTAAGAAGTTTTATAATTACTATTTATAGTAAATTTATCATAGTAGCTCAATATTTGTTTGCATTTTTATCGCTATAGATAACTTAAATATAAGTAATAGTAATCATTTCTAATTAACTTTTGGTGTTTAAAAAGATTCTACAATGAAAATATTTAGAACTTAATTAATTTTAATGATTTACTTTAACTAAAAGAACCAATCAAAACAAAGTTGTTAAAAAGATTTACTCAATTGAGCGTATTATAAAATTTGATTATAATTGTAAAAATCCATTGTTAATTCATAAAAAACTAACAATCATTTTTATTAGAAATGATTTATATAGCATCATTTTACCAAAAAATTTGGAATATTATAGTCTAGTAGTAGCACACACAAATAGAGTAAAAAAATTATTTTGTAATTATTAATTACATTAATTACATTTTATATTACATAAGCTTACAAGTTTTATGATTTATAATTTATAAATAAATAAAGGGAAATGTTGTTATTTAAAAAAAAATATATCGAATTTATAAAGAAATGATAGAATTATAAAGTTAAAAATGTAAAATATAAAATCAAGAATTTTCACATAAAAATAGCTTTTGGTAACTATTTTCACCGTGATGACAAAGTCCGAAATTTTTTTTTTCATAATAAATCATATTCTATTATCTTTAATTTAAGATATATATAAAAGTGTCAGAGTTTCCGGAACACTTTCAAAAGTTAAATTGAAAAAGTACTACTTTCTATATGCATTTTTTAGATTTGAACCCCCCCTGTATTAAGGAAAATAGTCTGATTTAAAAAAAAAGTATGTCGAATGAAAGATGTATATAAATACAACTTCACATGAAAAAAGTGTAAGATAATAGTTATGAACAAATAACAAATGTCAAAAATCTGTTTGTTTTAGCTTCCATGCGAAGCTAAAAAACTATTGGTTTTACTATGATGTGTTTTTTTTTAGCTTCGATGCGAAGCTGAGAAGGTATTGGTTTTACTATGATGTGTTTTTTTTTTTTGTGTATCATACCACTTTTTCTCAGCTCACACTGAACGGATTTCTTTCAACGATACGTCAAAAGATCACAAATCGTATCTAGTCGAAGACATTACCCTTCAAAATTGAAAAAATTTCCCTCGTTCCCCGTAAATGGGGGAAACCTCCAAAAAAATGACAAATTTAAAAATCGCTAATATTCGAAAATTTTTTCAAATTTTTTTACTAAAAACTGCCGTAACTTTTTCAAAAATAAACATATCAATATAATTTTTTTTTATATAGATGCTTGATATCTTTACCTATTATTTGGTATATTTTTTTTGTAAATCTGACACTTAACCTGCCCACAGGGGTGGAATTAAAATGACNTTGACTTTTTTTCTGCCCACAGGGGGGGATTTAAAATCACAACTTTTTCACAAAAAATTAACTTTTTCAACTTAACTTTTGAAAATGTTCCGGAAGGTCTGACACTTTTATATATATCTTAAATTAAAGCTAATGTAATGTACTTTAATTTGAAAAAAAAAAATTTGACCTCTGGACTTGTCTTCATGGTGAAAACTGTTACCAAATGCTATTTTTGTGTGAAAATTTTCGATTTTATAATTTAAATTTTTTACTTTAAAGTGCTATAACTTATTAAAAATTTTATGGATCCACACAATTTTTTTATGAGAAATAATATTTTTTAATAAACCCTTTTTCATTCGACATACTTTATCTTAATCGAGATATTAATAAGGAACCAGCAGATCAAGTAGCTTTTGGAATAAAACACCAATTTTTTTAAAATTAAACACTATCTTAGATTTGCATCGAAGCGTTTTTTATGATAGTGATTTTAATCACTGTCAGATATCATTATACTTGATCCAACTATGCCACGTCTCCACTGTGCCACGATCCCCCTGTGCTGCGTTTTTTATTTATTAATGTAATGTTAAGTTATAACCCTTAGTTGAAATTAACTAAACTTATAGTTGGGCGCTACTTATCGTAACTCAAAACCTAATAAAATAAAGAAAAGTGTGTGTGTTGGAAAGGTGTAAAAGTGAGAGTTGGGTTAAATTCGGCCTGTGATTCGGGGGTCATAAAATAACAAAAATATAGGCTCTTATTGATTTAAAAATCTTACCCGATAATTTCTTGGTACTTATAATGTTCATCTACATTTTAAGTAATAGTATTAATCAATGATTGATAAATAAAATAACACAATTCGATTTAGCTCACAACTTTAATACGTACAAAACTTGGACAATGATGATTACAATTTTTACGTATTGATATCGATTGTTCTATTAGAACAAGCCAGACTGAGAGGGATTGCTTTATCTTTAATATTATTTTGTATTACCAAACAACGATCATTGTCTCATTTTTACAATGTTATTGTTTATTGATAAGTAAGCATAAAATATATAATGTATTGGAGATAAATAGTATGCAAATCATTTAGACATTTTATATAAAATTAACATGGTTTTTATACTAAATAAGTTAAACATAATATATATAATAACAAACATAATATTAAAACAAAATGATGTTGAAAATCCGACCATGCTAAGTAATTATCTTAGAAAAACGTTGTTTTCTTTGTTGTATTATATACTAAAGGTCTTAAAGAATTATATTTATAAAAATAATAAAAGAAGACCGAAGTATAAAACCTAGACGAAGTGCAAGACCCAAATACTATTTGTACTAGGAAAAAGAAACAACCAAGTACAATGTACATGGCACAAGTGCTTTACAATATAGGAGAGGAAATAAAGTATACCATGTTTACTCAATTTTACCTATAAGTTAAAGCATATATAATGAACGAACAAACTCTTGACATACAATTGAAAGTTGAACAATGACAACCAAGTACTAGGCAAAAGTTCATGTATTACCCACTGGAGTCAACTGATGATTAGGTCCATTGGGTTTAAGTAGTTAATAATTAAATACATAATTGCAGTTTTAGTTAATTGTTAAATCATTAGTCATCATTTGTAGATGTGCTATTTGAATTTATTCTACTCTATTTTATTTCTATTAATTTTTATATTGTTTTACTTAATATAATGTACACCATGTAATTATTTTCAACATTGACAATTCATACCCCATATTCCCTCGATGAAAACGACCATGACTTTAGTAATACTTATGTAATTTTATGATACATTTTTTAAATTATTTTTATGTGATATAATATTTACATATCTAAATTATTTATTTTTTGTATAATCCACCATTTATTATTATACCATTTATCATTCTAGTTCATATTATATAAAGATGTTTAAAATTTTGATTATATTCTTTAAAATAAAATTTTATAAAATATTAAAAGTGCAAATAATATTTAGAACACAATTAATTGTATATTTTTTATCATACAATTAATAAATTTAATTAATACTATGATATCAATTTTTTTTATGTTAACTTATAAAAGCGAATATTATTTATTTTTAACAGAAACTATTTTATATATATTTATTAGAAATCATTAAATAAATAAATAATCAGATTATATTTTTCAAATTAACTAAAAAATATTTTGAATTTATTATTAAAACAATAAAGTTTGAATAAATAAAGGTTTAAAGGTTTTGAAACAATAAAGGTTGAGATCATATAAATAGGTCACATTCATCATCTATATTAAAAACAGAAAATAATGAAAAATTAATTTTTTTTTGTTTAATTTTATCAAAATCTGGTATTTAAAGTTATACTGGTATAAGATAACTCGTCAAATTATCAAACAGTAAATAATTTATTTAACTTCAAAATTACATAACAGATGATGAATTAGTTAATTAATAAATGATGAAATAATATTTAATATCTGCATGTGAAATGATAAATTTAATTTACTCTTAAATTTCAACACTTTTAGCGATATCAAATTGGAAAAATCTACTAGAAAGATTTTGAATTCAAGAAATCAAAAATATCCTGAAACTGAACGGAATTTCATTGGTCATTTTATGTATATGTATTTAAAACATAAATGTTTTGAATTCTTTTAAGTTATTCATTTACAACTTTGATGATAGAGAGTTAAAATTTCAATATTACAGATGAGTTTATTTAGAGGGAGTGTTCATTAATTAGACTGAAAATGTTCTATTTAATACTTGGAGATCTTGGTCAAAACCAAGAATTAGAAGCTACCACACAACCGTGTGCCATAGATACCAGCGAGTGAGAGATTATATAATACAGCTAAATTACTGTTTTATGTCAACAAAAAAGTAGAGTTATATCTTAAAATTTCAGTAAATGTAAGTAATATATAATGCACAATACGTCTAACATGAATCCTAGTACAGTGGTTAGTAGGTATATCAAAGTGAGAAGGAGTGGTTGGCTATGATGACAATTGGCGATAGACGAATCGTTGAATAAAATAAGTTAAGTTATTAACCATATCAATAAGACAAAAGTAATAGTATTGAAAACTATGTCTATAACGGCCACTCAAACACAACTGCCCTTTGTTAGTTCGACATCAGTAGCTCTGAGCTACAGACGAGTAGAATTATCACATTAGCATCTCCCTCTATGCTAATTAATATGTATTACGAATAAAGTAAATGCAAATGAAACATGTGTAATATAAGTGGTAAGAACATAATAATAAGGGTTCTTACATAACCTATAAATTTATTTAGGTGGATAGATCTAACGACTTTTAATTTGACTTTAAACATTCCCTCTTTTAATTAAGCTTCAGTGATCAACAAAAATATTTATCTGGCGTTTTTTATACAAGCTGACTTAGCAACCAACAATCGAATGTTCAATTTATATATATTAGATAAAGTTTACGAGTTTTACACAAGAAAATGTATAAAGACGCACTAGTCATTACTATAATAGAAATTATGTAATATATTTGTACATTTAAATTTTATAAAATATACATTGTATTTTTACATTTAATTATTAAGTATTTGAACTGAATAACTGATTTTTTTTTTTTAGAAAATATTCTCTAGCCTATAAAAACTTGTTTGAATTTTCAAAAAAAAAAACGTATACTTCTACTATATACTGTATAGCAGAGTATAGCTGAGATAATGTCTATTAATAATAAAAGTCATAATCCTCGCCTTGACCAAGGTTATATTTTACAACTTTTTGAAATAATTTATAAGTATTGGCGATGGAATTCCTCAACGTAATAGTGTTATTATCTATCTATTATGAAAAGTGTAAACACGTCGCTAAACTCTGTATAATTCATCATTACTCTTCAAAATCAAATTTATCCGTTCACTATGAAGCTCTGTAAAGTTGTTAAATACATTTACACGAAGGTTTCAGATATAGTTGCCATAATTCAGAGCAACAACGCGCGATTGGCTTTCTATGATAGACGACAGATTTTTTTTGGAAAAAATCATTATTTAAAGAAAATATGTGGATGTAATATTAGTAATAAATCTCACTGTATAAGAAAATATAATTGTATTTCAAGTAATTTCCTAAAATTCTCGGTAATTTTAATCTCTATTGAGACCTGCGAAACATATTTAAAAATGATTTTATATGTTTTGAGAGATTGTTAAAATTTAATATAAAATTTAGAATTTATATGTGCATTTTGATTAATTAATTGATGGCAAAGCGCACATCTCACATTACGATTCATAAGCAGTTATATGTGGGTATAATTGTTATTTTCATAGATATAATACCTAAGTTAGATTTTATCGGGTCATCCTATAAAATTGTCCGAACATTTTTTTAGCATAAGCATCAAAGTAAATTATATAATTTTAAAATTTAATGATTTTACAGTATTATATTAAATAAATTCAAATATTTTTGATACAAAGTGATCTGTTTATTATAACTCACTCAATTACCTAAAAATAAAAACAATTTCGTGAATATTTCATTAAATTCCTCGATTTGTCAATTTTTAATTACTCTTTTGATTAAACCCTTATGCCTAAAGTGTCAACTCTATTTTTTTAATGAAAACATATTTATTTAAATGCCTGTTACAATAGAAAATGATCTAATTAAGATGATCGCTGATCGAAGAAAACTTTTGGACAAGTATTTCGTAAGTTATTATTATTTTAAAATATAGATTAAGATTGAGACTCAAGTTTTAACTATTTTTTTGTAATTAATATTTTTATACCTATGCAGGAATTGAAGCGACGCTGAGATATTTATTTATACTAAAGTAATTCACAGTTATTTCTAATTGACTTTAATGATAATTAATAAATGGAAGTAGTAAAATAGATGCTTTTAAATTAAAATCACCAAACTTTCTGAAAGTTCTTTAAATTTTACCGTATTACAGATTTAGTATAACATTATTATTTTTAATTTATAAAACAATGTATACAAATCAATAATGGCGCATTGACTGAATAAGTGATTGGGGGTATAATCATAATGTAATAAAATTAAATTTGGCTGGTTATTGATATATCACTCAAAAATATTACTAAATCTGAATACTACTCAACTATTCAAGTAAAAATGAGTGATATAGAAAATAATATAGTCAGTTTATTTTAATTAATTAATTAAATATAAATTTTTTAAATCTATCTGGAATTAATTATTCATATCAAAAATTAACTATGATAATATCTTTAACTACACTGAAATAAATGATCCAAATATTTCAATATGTCAGTACAAAATTTTTAATATACACGTTCATTTTACATACGAGTATTGTAATTTTGACATAAAATATAAAAAAATTCGTACACTTATATTTATATATATACAGGGTGGCCCACCACTCACTGACAACTTAAATAACTTTTGATCCAGTTAATATTTTTAGTTGATTTTTTTTTTAAATATTAGTTAGACGTTAGGTCTATAGCTATATCTCAATAATTAATTTTTTTACATTTTATTAAAAATATTAATTATTTTTAAATTTTAAATAAAATGTAAAAAAAAAATCTAAGATAGCTATTTTGTAGAGTAGAATTTAAGAAAAATTTTAGTAAAAAAATATCTTATTAATATTCAGTAGTAAATATTCTGTAGCGTTTTGAAGTTTGTGAAAATTTGAATTTTCATGTACTATTTTACGGTATTAAACATTGAAATACGTATTGAGAAAAGGACAGAAGAAAACGCTATCTTTTCAATATACTTTTGAATGAGAGTGATAAGTAATAATTGCCTTATCTAATTTCTTATCATGGTATTTATGCCAAGTTTGTAATGTATACACACTATCATCATATGTATACACAGTAATCATGAAAAGATAGCGTTTTCTTCTGTCCTTTTCTCAATACGTATTTCAATGTTTAATACCGTAAAATAGTACATGAAAATTCAAATTTTCACAAACTTCAAAACGCTACAGAATATTTACTACTGAATATTAATAAGATATTTTTTTACTAAAATTTTTCTTAAATTCTACTCTACAAAATAGCTATCTTAGATTTTTTTTTTACATTTTATTTAAAATTTAAAAATAATTAATATTTTTAATAAAATGTAAAAAAATTAATTATTGAGATATAGCTATAGACCTAACGTCTAACTAATATTTAAAAAAAAAATCAACTAAAAATATTAACTGGATCAAAAGTTATTTAAGTTGTCAGTGAGTGGTGGGCCACCCTGTATATTGATTATAACATTTTGATCACTATTTATCCAAATTATTCTCTACGCTGTAATTGTAAAAACTTCCAATACATATATATGATAATTCAGACATTTTTACTTTAAAAGTGTATAAAATTTGTAGCAATTTATGTTTTTTATTTGTATCTTTCGATTATTCTCGATTATTTAAGTTTATTTATTAAGTTTATTGCTTGCAGATAGTGAAGCTTGACAAAAGTATCTTAAAATCATTTATATATATTTTTTAAAGTATATAAATATTATAGCTAAATAAACTATTTTTATCAGGCCTCTTTATAAAAGTAATTTCAATGGAGATCTTCATTGTATATTGTATAATCTGTACAGGTATGCTACATAAATAAATATTCAAATTTACCACACAGGGTTTCCTACATTAAGATATCAAATTACCAGCTAATGCAACAAAATTTAATTAATGTATAAATTTTGAAGTAACTCTTACGCGCAGGTCTTCTATCATAATTAGCCAATTGAATTTAAATCTTCGGCTTCCTAGATAATATTAGAGATCACTAAACTACCCTACTATAACAATAAAAGGCCATTGTTTTTCCTAATAAAACCAGTCATTTGGGTTTTTTAAAAATATTCAAAATCTGTTATTCTCTCCTTATGATTGTCTTTTATAGTCAATTTTTGAATTTAAATAACAGTTAATCTTATTCTTCATTCTTTTGTTTGATTTTAGAATATTTTTTTATTAATTAAAATATTTTGCAATTCAAATAATACTTAGAAATTTTTATTTGGCAAATTTTAATATAAATTTATTTGTTCATTAATAATATTTTTATTTTTTTATCGTAGAAATAAAAGTAAATTACAATTTTTAAAAATGTTTACAAATGACTTGTCTTTACGAAAAATTAGAGTAACGTACCATCACAAAATGAACTTCCTTACTTAAGGTACATGCCTAATATGTACCAAGGTGTTCTAGCACAGATCGTCTCTACACATATAAAAGACCATTCAACATAATGAGGTATTCTAAAAATCTTTGTACTGCTTATTTGAATGTAAATATACCTGCTAAGGTATGAATTTGTTATGATCCCCATTTAAAAGAAATAAATGTCTACTTAAGCTATATGAATCTAATTGTAGAGAGAAATCGAAAAATATGATCTTCATGATATTAAAAATTAAGCATAAGCTAAGGATAAGTATAAAGTCCAATTAATGAATATTCAAACGTTAACACAAGGACATGCTAAGTGTTTATTGTAATAACGATTAGATAAATATTTATAAAAAACTTTTTAACATTCAAATAATTTTGAGTTTGAAATTTTTTTATAATAAGTTATGCATCATTTAGACTACTTTAAGACATTAGTCTAAATTTATGTTTATTATTATATATTGTTTACTAGTATAAAAAAAAACTATGTTACAAGATCCTGATGATGCCTCATAATATCAATTGTGCTAAAAAATGTAAATAAAATTATAAGTACTCGATCAATATCCATCTTTCAATAGAAAAAAGTATTATCTTTAACTCTGTTAGTTTATAATTAATTTAATACATTTTTAATGTATGTAATGAAAAAAAAAATTCATTAATTTATTTATGTTTGGTGTTAGAATATTAAATTTAATAAATTCATTATTTCTTTATTATTTATTAATTAAACAGAAATTGTGTAATTGAAAAAATACAAAGTTGATAAGATATTGTAGTATATAGGCTTTACAAAATAAATTATGTAAAGGTCAATTAACAACTATCTTGATGATTTTAACTTTAATTAAGCATTAAAACAATGAATATAATAAAAAAATAATAATCTTAAAAATTGACTTGTTTTTAACAATTACTCAGCATGAAATTTATGGTATAAAATTTCGTTTGTAGTTTACAACCACTTTAGACGGAATAAGTTTGCTATAAAATACTTAGTTCTAGAGTAATATCTTTAATTGTTTTTCATCGACATTATTACAAGCTGGTACATACAAATTATTTTATAATAAGTAAGAGTAACTGTCATCAATTAATTATAACATACCTACGTGATAGTTAAAATTAAATGAACTAATAATTAGTCAATTTCTTTCAATTCAATTGTGTAATGTAATCAGAATTTTACGTTTCGACTCTTTAAGTTAGACTAAATGTTCAAAAATGTATAATTATTTTTTATAATTTTTTTTTTAGATTTTTACAATGTTGTTAATCAAATGTTTTTTCCTCGTTTTACAATGTACGATTTTATTTCACATATGGGGAATGACTGAAGCTGCCGAAGATGTTCCTATTGAAATCATATATATGCCAAATCCAACTTTATTGGAAACTATATATGATACTATTTACAGTACATTCATACTTAAACCTATGGATGTCATTTTTATTGCTTATAAAGCTGAAAATCCTACTGCATCATTGGATGCAAAAACTGTAAAATATGACCACATGAAAAAGGTTGCATTTTACACTCATGGATTTCAAACACCACTATTAGATGATTCAGTATCCATGAAAGATGCTATATTCGAAGGAACTAATGATTATGATTGCGTTATTTTAGTTGACTGGAGAAATGGAACTTTTGCGAGTAAATAGTTTAAGATATTTATATTATATTTCAGATTTTTTTTTTAATTATTAAGTTTATTATTATTAAAACACGGCTAAAATTTTAAATCATGATACAAATAAGTTGTTGAATTTATAATCATAGATGATTCATATTTGTCTTTGGTAAATAATTACAAAACGGCGGCAATCGAAAATGTTCCAACTGTCGGTGAATATTTAGCAGAATTCATCGACAACCATATTACTAATAAATTTACTTACGTGCATTTGTTGGGACATAGTCTTGGTGCACAAATATCTGGAATTGCAGCTAGAACTGTGACTAAAAATAATCCTAGCAGAGTATTAAACAGAATATCAGGTAAGCAGATTTCATATTTATGTATAACTTAATTAATTTACTATAATAACTTTTCAATAAGATATTTAATTCTCATAAAATTATATACTTAAAATTATTTTCCAACATTGATTTGTTGTCAAATCTACTTTAAGTTCATTGTTTATTAGACGATAGATAAAATTAAAAAAACCCAGCACAGGGAAGTCGCGGAACAATGGTGATGGGGCATAGTTAGATCAAGTATAATGATATCTGACAGTTATTAAAATCACTATCAAAAAAAAATGCTTCGATGCAAATCTTTAGATAGTGTTAAATTTTAAAAAATTGGTGGACTATTCCAAAAGCTACATTATCTGCTAGTTCATTATTAATATCCTGATTAAGATAAAGTATGTCGAATGAAAGAGGGATTATTAAAATACCCAGCACAGGGGGGTCGCGGCACAGTGGTGACGTGGCATAGATGGATCAAGTATAATGATATCTGACAGTGATTAAAATCACTATCAAAAAAAAACGCTTCGATGCAAATCTTTAGATACTGTTTAATTTTAAAAAATTGGTGGACTATTCCAAAAGCTACATTATCTGCTAGTTCATTATTAATATCCTAATTAAGATGAAGTATGTAGAATGAAAAAGGGATTATTAAAAAATATTATTTCTCATAAAAAAATAATGTTGATCCATACACTTTTCNCATAAAAAAATTGTGTTGATTCATACATTTTTCAATAAGTTATAGCATTATAAAGTTAAAAATGTAAAAAATAAAATCCAGATTTTTCACACAAAAATAGCATTTGGTAGCCATTTTCACCGTGAAGATAAAATAAAGTCCGAAATTTTTTTTTCGCATAATAAAGTAAATTACATTAGCTTTAATTTAATATATATATAAAAGTGTCAGACTTTCCGGAACACTTTCAAAA
>NW_026099574.1:4678314-4679051 GCF_025091365.1 Daktulosphaira vitifoliae | reverse complement strand
GATTATTAAAAAATATTATTTCTCATAAAAAAATAATGTTGATCCATACACTTTTCAATATGTCATAGCATTATAAAGTTAAAAATGTAAAAAATAAAATCGAGAATTTTCACACAATAATAGCATTCGGTAGCCATTTTCACCGTGAAGATAAAATTTAGTCCGAAATTTTTTTTTTTGCATAATAAAGATTATTACATTAGCTTTAATTTAAGATATATATAAAAGTGTCAGACTTTCCGGAACATTTTCAAAAGTTAAGTTGAAAAAGTTAATTTTTTGTGAAAAAGTTGTCATTTTAAATCCCCCCCTGTGGGCAGGTTAAGTGTCAGATTTACAAAAAAAATATACCAAATGATAAGTAAAGACATCAAGCATCTATATAAAAAAAAATTATATTGATATGTTCATTTTTGAAAAAGTTAGAGCATTATTAAGTTAAAAATATAAAAAAAAATTATTTTACAAAAATCGTAATTTTTTATTAACTTTGATGTCAACTTTCACCACGAAGACAAGTCCAGAGGTCAAATTTTTTTTTTTCAAATTAAAGTATATTACATTAGCTTTAATTTAAGATATATATAAAAGTGTCAGACCTTCCGGAACATTTTCAAAAGTTAAGTTGAAAAAGTTAATTTTTTTTAAAAAAGTTGTCATTTTAAATCCCCCCTTGTGGGCAGGTTAAGGGTTAAATTTACAAAAAAAGTATACCAAATGATAGGTAAAGATATTAT
>NW_026099574.1:4645657-4677876 GCF_025091365.1 Daktulosphaira vitifoliae | reverse complement strand
TAGTAAAATCAATACCTTCTCAGCTTCGCATCGAAGCTAAAATATTATTTCTCATAAACAAATTGTGTTGATCTATACATTTTTCAATAAGTTACAGCATTATAAAGTTAAAAATGTAAAAAATAAAATCGAGATTTTTCACACAAAAATAGCATTTGGTAGCCATTTTCACCATGAAGACAAGTCCAGAGGTCAAATTTTTTTTTTTCAAATCAAAGTATATTACATTCGCTTTAATTTAAGATATATATAAAAGTGTCAGACCTTCCGGAACATTTTAAAAAGTTAAGTTGAAAAAGTTAATTTTTTGTGAAAAAGTTGTCATTTTAAATCCCCCCTTGTGGGCAGGTTAAGGGTTAAATTTATGAAAAAAATATACCAAATGAAAGGTAATGATATTATGCATCTATATAAAAAAGAATTATATTGATATGTTCATTTTTGAAAAAGTTATGGCACTTTTAAGTAAAAAAAATTGAAAAAATTTCGAAAATTAGCGATTTTTAAATTTGTAATTTTTTTGGAGGTTTCCCCCATTTACGGGGAACGAGGGAAATTTTTTCAATTTTTGAGGGTAATGTCTTCGACTAGATACAATTTGTGATCTTTTGACGTATCATTGAAAGAAATTCGTTCAGTGAGAGCTGAGAAAAAGTGGTAACAGACACAAAAAAAAAAAAACACATCATAGTAATATCAATACCTTCTCAGCTTCGCATCGAAGCTAAAATATTATTTCTCATAAACAAATTGTGTTGATCTATACATTTTTCAATAAGTTACAGCATTATAAAGTTAAAAATGTAAAAAATAAAATCGAGATTTTTCACACAAAAATAGCATTTGGTAGCCATTTTCACCATGAAGACAAGTCCAGAGGTCAAATTTTTTTTTTTCAAATCAAAGTATATTACATTCGCTTTAATTTAAGATATATATAAAAGTGTCAGACCTTCCGGAACATTTTAAAAAGTTAAGTTGAAAAAGTTTTAAATCCCCCCTATGGGTAGTTAAAGTATCAGATTTATAAAAAAAAAATTTCCTGATCCATACGTTTTCTAAAAAGTTATAGCATTATTAAGTTAAAAATATAAAAAAGAATTATTTTACAAAAAACGTAATTTTTTATTAACTTTGATATCTATTTTTACCATGAAGACAAGTCCAGAGGTAAAATTTTTTTTTTCCATAATAAAGTAAATTACATTAGCTTTAATATAAGATATATATATGTGTCAGACCTTCCGGAACACTTTCAAAAGTTAAGTTTAAAAAGTTATTCTTTTGTGAAAAATTTGTCATTTTAAATCCCCCCCTTTGGGCAGCTAAAGTGTTAAATTTATGGAAATAATTTACCAAATAATAGGTAAAGACATCAAGCATCTATATAAAAAAAAAATTGAAAAACTTAGCGATTTTTAAATTTGTTATTTTTTTGGTGGTTTCCCCCATTTACTGGGAACGAGTTAAATTTTTTCAATTTTTGAGGGTAATGTCTTCGACTAGATACAATTTGTGATCTTTTGACGTATCGTTGAAAGAAATCCGTTCGTTGAGAGCTGAAAAAAAGTGGTAACAGACACAAAAAAAAAAAAACACATCATAGTAATATCAATACCTTCTCAGCTTCGCATCGAAGCTAAAATATACGTATAATTTAAAGGAAAACTTTTGAAAACTTATTCTTTCCAATTATACAGTTAATTTGTATATTTTTTTCAAAATTTCAAATAAGCCATTAATTGTTATTTTTTTTACAAAAAATTTTCATTCATCAATACCAATTAAAGAATAAGTACTTATTGAATTATAAGCATTTTAATACATAGAGTAGATATGATTTACTTTTGGATCAATAATTCAGAAGTTATGATAATTTTAAAATATAGAGTGAGGGAGATCTTTTTAATTAAATAATTTCCTTTGTTATAAGCTAGTTAAATATGTATATTTATATTTGAGAAAATAAAGTTAACAGATTTACGAATAATTTATAAGGGATGATACTTAAAAGTAATAAATAGCTGTAAATCAAAAAATATATGTAACTAAAAAATAAAACAATTATTTTTTCAATATTGTATTTATTTTGACAGTAATTGAGATGTTTATAATAAACGAATCTGTATACATATATTTTTTTATGGAATTAATAAATAATTAGCTCAACACATGGGCTGAAAATACCCATACCTAACATATAGAGGGCACTAGTATTTTGGAATTAACCTCATTTTTAATGAAAAAACTGTGCCCATGTGTTACTCTATACAGGGTGTTCAGTAAATAAGGAAACGAATTTCTATTGTACTCATTGTTTGTAACAATTTAACTGTTTCCTAACTTACTGAACACTTTGTAGTACTGACTATTGAAATAAAAAATAAAATATCTATAATATTTTTTTAGCAATGGACCCAGCTGGTCCAATATTTGAATATGGCTTTAACTTCTATATTGGAAAGATATTTCCAATTATCACAAAACATACCTTACGTAAAACTGACGCCAAATTTGTTGATGTTATTCATGCCAGTTCTATGCTAGGCATGATCAAAGAAGCTGGTCATATTGATATTTATATAGATGAAGTCGACTGTAATTTTTATGGAATAATTTGTGCACACAGCAAAGCCTTTTATGTGTTCAAAGCATCCATCAACAAGTGTTCTCAAATGGTGTGCCCTTATGGTAAACTGACAAATAAAAATGAATGCACTTACGAATCACGAAAAGAACTCTCTAGTTTAGGAATTTTATCTCCTATGTATGAGGGTCAAGGCAAATACATTGCTCGTTTTTTTAAATCTAGTGGCTGGTTTAATTTGATCAAACATTCGACTGGCTTGTGTACTGATTATTTAAATGTGAATTTGAAAGCAAAAGAAAGAATTTGTTATTCAAATAACAAATGCATTAAAAAACCATACCAAACCATGTGTGAAGAGGAGAATAAAATCTGTAAAAATATTACAGATATACAAGGATTAGAAGGGCCTGAAGTCAAAGTTGCTTGGGTGTGATTTAATGTATTAAATTTCACTTCATCGATGAATACTAACTCGTTTTAATAAATATAAAAATATTTTTTTGTATGGTGTTTTTTTATTTTTTAATTATGAACGTTTTGTTATCATTCAAAAGGATATTAATATCTGCACATAAAAAAAACGGTAGCACAGTGGGGTCGCGGCATAGTGGAGACATTGCATAGTTGGGTTCAGTCTAGATTTAATCTAACAGTGATTAAAATCACTATCATAAGAAACGCTTCGATGCAAATCTGTAGATAGTGTTTAATTTTAAAAAATTGATGGATAATTGCAAAAGCAACATCAACTTCTATTAAAATAAAATACAAAACCCATAATTATCATACAAAAATANTTTTATTAAAAAATTATTAATATGTGAGTTTAAACTTTAAAATTTTCATTAAAAAAACGGTTGCACTGTTGGGTTGTGGCACAGTATTGACGTGACCTAGTTGGGACAAGGATAAATGATATCTGACAGTGATTAAAATCACTATTATATAATAAATGCTTCGATGCAAATCTACAGATAGTAGTTGTTATTTTTAAGTTAAACGTATACAAAAATTATTGAACTTGATGCAATACATTTCAAAAAAAAAAAATTATTTTTATATTATCATTGATTTTGATTTTTAATGTGTTAAAAATAATACGTGAAAAATTTTGATTTAAAATGTCATGTAACTAATTTATTTTTTGCTTCATTAAAGTTGATTTTAATGAAGGTTTATAATTTAAAAGTTTTGAACTTTTAAACACTATTTTGGCTTAATCCGCAAGTTTAGAATTGATATCATTAGATGGTTTTGTAAGGATTAATTTGCAGTCAGGAAATTTTATAATTACTAATAAAAGTAAATTTTATCCCTGCGGGGATTGGTGGAGATTTGAATGGACATGTCGATAATGAGAGAAAAGGACAAGAAGGAGTACATGGAGGAAGAATGAGACTTGAGAAAGAATATTGAATTTCGTAGCATCGTATGATCTTGCTGTGATTAATACTTATTTTAGAAAGAGGAATGAACATTAAATAAATAAGTAACACGAGTAAAAGATTGTAAAGTTATACCAGGTGAGGGTGTAACTACACAACATAGACTTTTGGTAATGGAGTTGTGGTTTAGTGGGAAGGAGTATACAAAAAAATGTCGAAATTTACTTATTTTAAAAATCATAATTTTTTGGGAGATTTCCTTTATTTAAAAGTAAAGGGAATTTTTTTTCGATTTTTTAGTGTAACGTCTTCAACTAGATAGGATTTGTTATCTTTTGAGGTATCATTGAAAGAAATGGGTTCTGTGATAGCTGAGAATCAGTGGCAACAGAAATAAAAATTCAGCACAATAGGACGTGGTATGGTTGGACTCAGTATAGATGATATCTGACAGTGTTTAAAATCACTATCATAAAAAACGCTTCGATGCAAATCAGTAGATAGTGTTTAATTTTAAAAAATTGATGGATTATTCCAAAAGCTACTATTTCCTTATTTATATTCCTGTGAATGCAGAGAAAGAGTAGCGACAGGCATAAAAAAAAACACATTATATAAAATTAGTCAACTTCGCATCAAAGCTAATGATTATTAATGAAATTGTTTGAAAATAATTGTTAAAAAATAATTTAAAATAATATTTATTAAAGAAGTTGTCAAGCTTCTAATAATAGGCTAATGAAACAATTTAGTGAATAAATATTTTGCAATAAAATTAGGTAATATTGAGCTACATAAATAAATTTGTTTGGTTTTATCAAACCCATACTACAAAAATGACTTAAAAGCAATTTTATTTGCTATGACAATTAAATTTCAAACTATATCCATATCAGTCAGAATAAGTTTACATGCATTAGACTCGTATAAAACATTTTAGCATTATTGACTATAATTGTTGACTTCCAATATGAAAATATATACAAGTTTAATAAATATATTTAAATATTTATACTTATGTATTTAACAAAAATATGTATATTTTTTTGTTTTTAAAATTTAATTATTAAAAAAGTCAATATCTGATCCAACTTGATTTACAATCATATTTCAATCATGTTAAAATTCAAATATAATGTTCACATTGTAGAATGTCTAATTTTATTTCAAATAATTGAGTTGATTGAATCTCTCAACTTAAATCCAACATTAAGTACTAATAGAAATATCCACAGAGTATCAGGAGAGAAAATCCAATAAGTTTTATATTAAATCATATTTTATGAGAACACAAATTAATTATTTATTGACGGCTTATGGCACGTATCCTAAATAAATATAGTTAAAAAAACTGAAAAACACGCTTTTAAAGCATATCGAACTAAAAAGTTAAAAATAATTTTTAAAATAAGTTTAATACAATAATGAACGACAAATAGTAGTATTATTGTGAAAAAAAGCGTGGGGGCTTTGTGCCATATTTTTTGTATATTGAGCGCCCGACGATTTTTTTCACAATAATATTAGTATTTTTTGTTTATTATTGTTTTAAGCTTATTTTAAAAATTATTTTTAACTTTTTAGTTCGATTTGCTTTAAAACGTGTTTTTTAGTTTTTTTAAATTAAATTTATTTTTCACTTTTTGGTTTTTTATGACATTGCTGTTACAGTCATGGAGTTTTTATTGACATTTATCACTATCAATAGATATAATTTCTGTATTGCCAGTTAGTGTGTTTATAAACTCACAACAATGTATCTTATTACCATTGGTGATAAAAGCTATATACCTGCGAATATCATCATAAAACAGCTTCGCATCGAAGCTAAAACCAATTACATACCTGTATTTGTATCCCCTTATGTATTATACATGTATATTAACTCAAAAAAATATGAATCTTTAAATGTTTATATCTCATAATAAACAATAAAAATTAGTTTATATATATAATATTGATGATACGCACGCGTGTACAGGTACGAAAACCAAAATTAAAATTATACAGGAATATATTGTTATCGGCGTTTGGTTAGCGGGTTGGGGTGAATGCGTTACGACAGTCTAGTCTCAAGGTCATAGATGACGGGAAACGGTAGAATAATAGTACGTGGCGCGTGGAAAATTACAAACAAATATTTATACAGGTGAAACTAATAAAAGCGTGTTAAACATGAACACAGTATAATTAAAATTTAAGTATCATCACCCGTAAATAGTAACAATGATTTTATAAAATCAGATAAGCGATTGCTAATTGATAACAAAGTATAAAATAACTGGTTTTTGACGAGAGAGCCGTTGAAATGTGAAGGTATTTGGATAGTGCCGCCAGTGGCGTATTTTGAATGATTTCTCGGGTGGTGTCCAACTTTTAATGAACCTCACAAACGAAAATTATAGAAATGTTTACTGGCGTAAAAAAAACTTACTATTTTAGGAATTGAAAAATAATTTGAAATTTGAAATTTTGGTACTGTTGTATCTTAAAAGAAACAACCCTAGTGTCTTAACTTAAAGTAATAATAGTTTAATAATAACTCAAATGTATTTATTATAGATATAATTAAACATACAAAATAAATATACATTAAAAACACAATAAAACAATACACAAAATGAAAACTTAATGTCATAATCGTACCGCGCGAAAAGAGATTACCTTCGGTGTTCCTGAGGGTCCTCTCTCCTCTACGATTCATTCCATTTCGTCTTATATACTAAAATGTTTTGTTTTTCTTCTTTTTGCAAAATTAATAATACTATCGTTTTCAAAAATGTTTATAAATATTTAATTCCTGGTCTAGTAATAATAGATCAGGAAATTACAATTAAATAAAACATTACAAAAATGTTTTCATTCCACCTTTACAAATGATAAACTATATTACAGTATACAGACTGATTTTTTTATCATAACCCACTCATTTACTTGTAGAATAAATATAATTTAAACATTATTTTTGGTTTTCTTTAGTTTCACATTATTCTTAAATTATTAACTATTTAAAACTTTTTATGTTCATCCGTTATGCCTTGTAAGGGTGTCAACTATGTCTTTTTGTCTTTTAAATGGGAACACATATTTTAAATATAATAAAATGTTTGGATTTTTAATTAAATAGTAAATGGCATTTGAATTTTTAATATAACTTTATTAGTTTATTAGATATAAACATTTAAAGTTTCAAATTTTTGAGTTAATATNAATTTAATGTTTCAAACTTTTGAGTTAATATACATATATAATACACATGATGATATGATACAGGTAGCTAAATGATTTATATGATATCAATGTCGCAGTCACGGATTGTTTATTATCAATTATGACTATCATAGATATACTTTCTGTATTGACAGTTAGTGTATTTATAAACTCACAACAATGTGCCTTACTACCATTGATAATAACAATGCTGTGTACCTGCTAATTTCTTTGAAGTTGTTTTAAACAAAGTAACTCATAACTAAATACTTTATTTATAATAAGTAAACAAATAATAAAATCTCCTTTCAGTATTGATGTTCGTAAATTACTTGCTTTTGATGATGTTTCAGTGTCATTCCACTTCGAAATTATAAATAACGATTCAATTAGGTACACAAAAAGCTCAAGAAAATCATTGACAGCATAAAAACGTTCAACTCATTTAGTCGCACATAATTGTTTTAATGATTTTTTAGTTATACATTTTTGACTTTCTTCGATTTGACTTTTCAACACATCTTTTCGCTTTGGGTATATGAAAAAATCTCTAACTTTAGATGTTGTTCCTAATCAATTTCGTGTTTCTTGTATAGAAGATGAATAAGAAATAGCAAGGTTTAAAACATGAACAGCACAATGAACAAACGTTGCAAGCGGATAACTATGGTGAATAAGAGATTGAGCTCCGTTAAATTGACCAGACATAGAAGCACATCCATCGTAACACTGTCCTCTAACGTATTTTGTTTCTACACCAAATGAATGTAAACTTTGAATAATAATATATAAACCTTTTCCAGTAGTATCTGTTGTAGGCACAAACTGAAGAATTCTTCCTTGATAATCATATTTTCAACATCTAAATATTGAACACACAAAGTTACTTGTTTGCTTCTACCAATGTCGGCCGTTTCATCAGCGAGTATTTTGAAACATCTTTGGGCATTTATGTTTGTTACGATTTTATTTAAAATAATTTTATTACAGGATTCAATTATTTCATTTTGAAGTGTTTCACGTGTATATTTTATTGTTTCTTCAGCTTCCCAAAATGATTTTAAACGGTCATCTCCTTGGGCTCTGTATCTTAATATTTCTCTAAAATTTCCTTGATTTTCTTGGATAATTTGTCATTTTCTTGATATATATTGAAGTTACAAAGATAGCCGTTATTGTCAAAAAAAAAAAATAATAATAATAATAACATTAAAAATGCAAATAATAATTAAACCTATAAGGTAGTTAAACCCTAAAGTTATTTTCGATTTGTTAAAGCCGTTAAAATTAATTCAAATCTCCTGTTATTTTCATTTATCAGAATTACTATGTCATTAATTCAATTATTAATTAAATTGTTAAACTACATTATATATTCAACTTAGTAAATTTTTATGTTGATTATAGTCGCATGGCACGATGTTTTTTGTTAATAACTAAATGGAAATAGCAATTTCACATGGGCAAAATTTTTAATAGCTGCAAGAGAATAAATCCAAACGTTAATATTTTATTTCATACAGATTAAATTTTATATGCATAAATATTCTGTTAACCGATATCAAATTTATTCCACTTGAACTTTCATAAAAAAATCTCTATCATTTGTAAACTAATGTAATAAATAAACAAACAAATACAAAAGGTTTTTCTTCAAAATATCTTTAAAATATATATATATTTTTTTTTTTTTTGATAATTCTGTATTATTCTTAAAATATTGTATTCTTTGACCAATAATACAATTAAAATAAATAAGTATTGTTTATACTAAATTTATTTATAATTGGCTTATACATTTTTTTAATGAATTTTTACAATTAAGTTTCCTTGACAATTATATGTAAATGTTGATTTTATCGACATTTCAGTTCACTTCGTTTTTTCCAGTGAAAAATAAACTATCGTCTTGTGTAATTATTAAGATTTATTTAATTAGTTATTGATATGGCAAGTGAAAAAAATATTTTTGGTCAAACAAATGAATCAAACTTACATAAGGTCATACGCAGAGTTGAAGAAATATGGAATCGTCGTTTCATGCATTCCAATTGTGTTTTAAATAATACAAATAAAGGACAAATATCAAAAAAGTCAACTAAAGATGGAAGAATTATCTGTAAACACTATTAAGATTAATAATNTATGGAAGAATTATCTGTAAATACTATTAAGATTAATAATTAAACTGACTATTTCGAATAGAGAAAAAGTTTTTTAATATAAAATATAAGAAAAATTAATAATAAGTTCTCTTATTCATATATAACAATAATTCAGTCGCTTTACTTTAATTTAACTATTTTAATATTAAAAACCTTTTTCGAAATTGATTATTTAATTAATAATTATTAAAATTATATTCAATTTGCAGCAATTATTAATAAAAATATTTATCCTATAAAAAATTCCATTATTCCAAAAAAACGCACGTATCGAAAAACGAATAAAAATGATAAAATTATTCCAGAAAAATTGGTAACTATAATTATATTAATTATTCAAAAATATAAAATAGACTATCAACCACCTTAGTATAAATGCAGTAACATAATGTTTAATATTATTCTGCTATTTTTTCTATTAGATTTTTATGGGAAATTCAATTTTTATTGAAGATAATAATATAATATTAAGTATAGTTTATTTGTTTATTTAAATATCTCTTTGGTTACCTAGAATATGACACAAGAAAGAGAATTCGGAAAACTTTTTCAGAATGAAAAATCTGAAAAATATAAAAATGAAATTTTAAATTTAACAGAAAAAAAAAATATAGCAATTTCAAAAGACAATCCGCTATTAATATCAGCTGATTTGTTAGAAAAGGTATATTTTATTATGCTTTATTTCAATAAAAAGATTTTAGGGTATACCCTAAACCATTTTTTAGACTTAAAGCAGATTTTTGAAATAAATTTATCATATAATTAAATATATTTTTATGATCCGTTAAGTGTTTTCATAAGAAAAATTTGGAACGCAAAAAATCCGAAATAAAAAAACAACTTTTTGAGATATCTTCTAATACTACTGCTCGACCAAATTTAAAAAGAAATTCATCCGAAGAAGATGAAAAAGTTATAAAAAGTATACAACTTTTAAAATATAATTCATTTTTAAAAAATATGAAGTTTTGATTTTTGAAACAAATATGTAATATTTTTAAACATAAATTATTTTAGAGCCAAAAGTTAGTTCTAATCCTTTGACCTTAAATACGCCGAATGACGTAAATTTACTTGCTCTGTCCACTATTGAAGTAATAAAAGTACCAGAGAAAGAAAAAGGTAATTAGTTATTTAATCTATTTATTTTATGTAAAATTAAATAAAAAAAGATTATTTATTAAACATAATTAATTATAATAATACGAGTTAAATTAATATAACTTCTGCAGAGGCGTGTCATTAAGGGGGTCCATGGACGTTTTAANATGTCATTAAGGGGGTCCATGGACGTTTTAAACAAAAGTAATTATACGTGTTTAATTTCATATTCCAAAATCTTAAATAAACCTAAATAATAGTAAACTGTTCCACAAAGTCTTTTATTAATTTTATGAAAAATGTTTAAATATGGTTACACTTGCAGAAGTAATGCAAGATCATAACACAAAATCTATTGATCAGTATAATGCACCTTCATTTAAATCGCTCACATCATGGTATACTTCAGACACAATTAATGAGTACATTAAAATGATAGTAAAACGGTCAGAAGGTGAAGTTTATGCAGTTGTCACTGATTTTATTGTAGCGTATCTTCGAGGAGGTTATCCAGCTGTAAGAAGATGGATAAAAAAAGATATTCACACAATAAAATTACTTTTTGTGCCCATGAATGTATATGAGAGTCATTGGATATTGACAGTGGTTAATATACCTGAAAAGACTGTGACATCATATGATAGTCTTAAGTCGTATGAGGGTCCCNACATCATATGATAGTCTTAAGTCGTATAAGGGTTCCTATCCAATGATATTAAAAAATTTCTTAATTGAATGGGAGATGGACAAAAAAGGAAAAGCTTCTACATGGACATTACAAATAGGCGAGACATCTCGCCAAACCAATGGACATGATTGTGGGCCATTTACTGTTGAGCTGGCAGAAAAAATGTCTCGAGGAGATACAACACCAATAAATGCAAATTTTATGCCTTTTATAAGATTAAGACACAAAAATGAAATTATTGCTGGCGAGCTATTCAATTAATATTTTTATGAATGAAATTTTATTTTTGTATTTTATATCAATTTTCTTAATATTCACTATAAATTGAAATTTTTATTTGTATACCACCAAACATTTTTTTACTTTTTCTATGTTTAATTGTTGTTTTGTTATTTTATTTTAATCTTATTTTTCTTTGTAACATTTCATTTAAGAAATTCAAATTTAATACAAATTTATCTTAACTGAAATAATTTAATGTTCTTGTTATGTGAATATACAAATATTATAATATACAGTTATGGATACAATTAAGTTAAAAAGTCAGCCAATTATAAATTTTTAAATTAACAAGCGTATCTACTATCTTAACAACTTAAATTTAATTTTACTAAATGACGATTCATAAAGAATTTCATAACTTTTGTTTATTTTTTAAATACTATTTTAATTATAAAAAATTCTTTTCTGTATTTTTTATGAATGCGGTATATTGAATAGGGGTAACTAAACTTATTTGTTTATAATTCTCTAAACTGATAAACTAAAATAAATTAAAAAATGAACTACAAGTTCAAAATATTTCCGTTGTTATTATATTTTTGCTACGGGTGTTTTTGTTATCTAAATGACCCAATAAAATCCAAATAATTTCTAGAAATCTCATAAAATATAGATAAATACGTGTCTTCCAATCCTATCAAATTATCTTCAATTTTGTTATTTATTTAAAATACCATTTATTTTATAGTGAATAAATATAGTATATTATAAAAAAAGTTAATACTAATATATTAGGCATTTTTTTAAGTCGGGGGTGTCCAGACATGGAGGACACCCCCCCAAAATACGCCATTGAGTGCCGCTCTACAAGAAATTCGTAACGTTATAAATGCCACTGCGGACCGACACACGTACAAAAACTGTTTCGTCCCGCCGAAAGTTGTAATAAATGTTACGTAGGACAAACAAAAAGAAATATAGGTGTTAGGTTCAAAGAGCACTTAAGAAATATAGCTAATATAGCTAGAAATAGCTATATTGCTTTTTGTTTGTCCAACGTAACATTTATTACAACTTTCACATTGTATTTTATAAATGCCTGATTTCCCTTATAGATTAAATCCATTAAGTAAAATGATAAGGGAGGCTAGAAACGTCATAAATAGTTCAAAATTAATAATCGAAGAAAAGTTCAGGTGTTTCATTAAATTTTCAAACCCTCAAATACCTAAACTATATGCTTTGCCAAAAATACATAAGCCAGGAAGTACTATGAGACCTATTGTGTCGAATATTAATGCTCCGACTTACAATTTGGCTAAACACCTAGTAAGGGTATTTTCATCTTTCAAACAATTCGATAGCTTTTCAGTTAAAAATAATATTGACTTAGTTAAACAATTAGACGTAGTTGCCTTATTTCCGAATATTCCAATAAATATAACAATTAATTTTCTTAAAGACTGGCTAAAGGACCAAAACATTGAACAGGATAAAATAAATGAGCTTATTAATTTAACAAAGTTATGTATGAGTCAAAATGTTTTTCAGTTTCAAAATAAATTTTATGAGCAAACTGAGGGCACAGCAATGGGAAATCCGCTATCNCACTGAGGGCACAGCAATGGGAAATTCGCTATCACCATTTTTAGCAGAACTTTTCATGAGTAGGTTTGAAACAATTTTAAAATACACTTATGGTGATTTTCCAAAAATTTGGGTTAGGTATGTAGATGATATTTTTGCAGTTATAAATAAAGATTTTAATATGGGGGTTTTCATACAACATTTAAATTCTTTTTACCCATCGATTAAATTTACATATGAACAAGAAATAGAGGGAAAATTGCCTTTTTTGGATTTATTAGTTAAAAGAACAGAGGGGGAACTAAATTTTGAAATTTATCGGAAAAACACACACACGTTCAGATACATTCCGAACACATCGAACCACACCTGGCAACACAAATTGTCAGCTTTTAATAGTATGGTTTACAGATTAATTAATATTCCGATGAATAAAATAGATTATGATAAAGAATTGGTGGTTATAAAAGAAATAGCTAAATTTAATGGGTATAACGAAAACATAATTTNTGGTGGTTATAAAAGAAATAGCTAAATTTAATGGGTATAACGAAAACATTATTTCAAAATTAGTCCGAACACAAAAGTGGAAAAAAGAAAGGAGGGCAGCTGGTACACTCACCAGCGAGGGGGAACAAAAAGTAATTAGATCACCAATTTTATATTATCCGGGCATCTCAAATGGATTAACTAAAATATTTAAGAATTTTGGTATTACTTTGGTAACATCTAAGAGTAATAATTTAAGAGATTTATTAGGTAACCCTAAAGATAAGGTAGATGAAGNTGTAAACCTAAAGATAAGGTAGTTGGAGGGGGGAAATCAGGCATTTATAAAATACAATGTGAAAGTTGTAATAAATGTTACGTAGGACAAACAAAAAGAAATATAGGGGTCAGGTTTAAAGAGCACTTAAGAAATATTAAAAATCAAGAAATTGAGAAATCTCCAGTGGCCGANTTAAAAATCAAGAAGTTGAGAAATCTCCAGTGGCTGAACATTTATTGACACATAATCACTCCATTAAAACCATAAAACTAATTAAAAACGTAAATAATTACAAAGAACTTAATATCAGAGAAGCAATAGAAATGTTTAAAAATAAAAACAATTTAATTAATTGGGATCTTGGCCCACTAAAAAATTCATTATTAAACTTGTGCAAACTGGCAAAATGTGATAATATTACTTAATGATGACGTCACTAGGTGATAAGGTCACTAGGGATATATAAGGGAGTTTTTTCTAGTCAGTGTGTCAGTATGTGTTTAGCGTTGATAATCGTAACATTGTTTCCGAAATACGTATCCGCGACTTTTCAATAATTTTTTGTGGCTTTGAGTTTAATATTTTTAAGTTTTTTAAATTAATAATATTTTTAATATAGTTTTAATTTTACTTAAAATTAAGCATATTAAAAATATATAGAGGGTAATTTTAATTTTAGATATGTTAGAAATAGGTCGGTTAATGGCCAAAAATAGGTCTTGAGTTCATAAATCATAAGTTTTTAAAACAAAAAAATACTTTAGAACATTTTTTTTGAAATCGGTCCCATTAAAAACTAGCAGATTACTGTAAATTAAAGGTGATTGTATTGTATAAAGCACCATAAAATGTTATAAAAAAACTTTTATTCTCTATTCTCGGGTGGAAAGAAACAATTATATAAGCTATTTAAAAAAATTATATTAGTGATATTATAAGAGGTCAGATTTAAAACATATTAAACTACTTATAAATTAATATTACATTAATTATGAGAGCCAAAAAAAAAATATGTTCAAGATTATTATTATTGTAAAAGTAATTTAGTTTTCAATAATAAATCAATCACTCTGTACATCTTTTAAAATAATTTATTTAAATTTTATTTTGTTATATTTCAAACAATTTTCGATGAACAGTTTTAATATTTATGAAGTTATTGCTCTAAAACATTTATGACTAAAAATTACCATTAGACGTTTAACGGCCGCGCATTTAATTTTGTCTAAATATAAAAGTACTAATCATTTCCGAAGTACTGGTCCAATGGTTATTAACAACTCGTCATTTTTTATATTAAACCATTTTATTTTTTTTATAAGTAAGTTAAAATTGTATTCTGCTATCAAAAAATTAAGTTGGTACTTTTATAAGAAATAAGGATAGACTTAAAAAGTATTTTACCATGTATAAATTTAAAGATCAATGGTACTCAACAAGGCCAATAAAAAATACTTCCAAAATTATTATTACTTTAGGGAAACTTAGTAGTCAATGATAAATCAATAACTCTGTAAATCTATTTAAATAACATATTTAAATTTTTATTTGTAATATTTCAAGCAAATTTTTATAACTATAAAGTTCAAAATTCAAAAAATTATTAATATTTTCGAATTAAAATTGTTAAAAGTTAAAATGTTCAATTAAAAATTATTGGAATGCATAACTGATTAAATTATTATTAAATTACCGATTAAATTAAATTATAAATTATATCATTTATATATAATATCAAATAAAACGTTAAAGAAAATTTTAAATTTCCATCAAACATAACAATTTCTGCTAAAAAATAACTTAACAGAAAGACCACAATATTAAGTAATGGGGTACTTGAATAATGTGTAACAAATATTGACTAAATCGATGACACGATGACGAACGTACACTTTATAAATACAATGTATTTACAATACTAATGGGCAATAAATATCAAGTAGAAAAATAACTCGACCGGGCGGTCTATTAATAGCAATAATTTTAGTATATTTGAGCGATAAATTCAAACAACTGTTTTCAGCAGTTGGAACAGATATTTTCTAAACGGCGACAAATTCAAATAAAAGGGAAGTTAATAAGCAATCCGGCAACGTGTAGAATTCAAAACCTTAAGAATGATTTCAACGCTCTGCTCTTTTAATTATACAGACTTATGGAAGCAACGTTGCCAGTTTGATTATAAACTTATTTCTTAACGGCGGGACACGAGAGAACACAACAGTTTGACTATTGAGTGAGATAGGGTTTTTTGTATCTTACTATTTGACCGTCAAGTCACGTTCTTTCATCCAATATATTCATTGTACTATACATTTAAGACACTTAGTTATAATAGTTCATGCGATTTGTGGCGGTTGCACTATCGTCTTTTTCGGCTTATCACCTTTAAAATTATTATATCACAAAATATAATTTATCTTTTTAAAAAAATATTTAAAAATTACTTGGCCACTACATTTTTTTTTCCAACACTACTCTGTCACTTCATAGACATTTCCATAGTAAAATTAATTCGTTGACTTAATGAATTAATTTTACTACGGTCGCTTCGCGTTTGTACGGTTGTGTTTGATTTGTCGCATTTAATTTAATTATTTTAATTAGATATCATTGTAATTATAACATTTATTGTTAAAAATTAATAGTATTGAAATATAGTATGTTCTTATTTGTATATTTAGATAATAACAATGTTATACAATTATTAATTATTAATGATAAATACTTAGCACCAAATATCATAAATCAGCATACTAGTTTTTGCAAATTTTGGATATTATCAAAGAAGTATTCAAAAATATTGTATCCTCTTGGTTAGCTATTTTAATAATCTTAGAAATTAAACAATTAAAACAACTTAAGTCAATATATTTAAGTTGTTATTTTAAAAATTGTCATTTTTAAAATAAACTTTCAATTGATTTATATGATACATATGCGTATCAGTTCGTGTAGATGCGAATATAGTAAGATATTTTATTATTTTGCATAAGATATTTTGTTTAACAATAAATCAAAGTTTGATAATGGTTAATTAAGGTAATTTTTGTTTTATCAATACAATATATAAATTACTTTAATTCGTTCTTATATTTGTTGTATTCGTATATTTTGACACGAACTTTATCAGACTACCTATGCAGTTGCGGCTCCTGGTTTGGAACATGGAACGATCGCACCCCTACTAAAACTAATTAAAAGAAGAAAATTGATTTGAAATTCTTAATTTTACATTTTTAAGAAATAAATTTTCATTAAAAATGCAAATTTTTAAATACTAGTATAGTTATAATACATTTTTGCTGGTGGTGGGGATGCGACTTTAAATATAATACAGCTAGTCATAAGTATAAAAAATTGTCAAATTAAATATAATGAAATAAATCACAATACACATATTATTTTAAAGGTCGCAGTAGAAAATAGATATGCACACACGAGCAGTGATTGGACAACCGACAGCGTCATCCATACGGTAAAATCTTATTGCATAATAGAACAAGGAAAATACACTTTTGTAGGAAAATTACTTAGCGAGCTCAGATTTGCAAAAATTTTTTTTTTCAATGAAAGTACTCGGTCACCAGACTCCGGGAAAATTATTGGTGAAGTATTTTTTTTTTAAGTCCACACGCATGGTTTTAATTTGGGCATTGACTTATTTCTGCACATACGTTTATTCTGAACCTTAATTTGTGTAATATTTATTTTTATTGGGATACTATTTTGCATTTGTGCATAACATTATATTATATTAAGGATTTTTATATGTTATACATAAATAATAAGTTATATATAAATTTCAATACGGTATAATTATATAAGTTTATACATTCATTATCAGAACATTACATTATTAATAATCTTATTTTTCCCATATATGATGTATGAGTCTATGAGTGTATCGTTTAAATTGAGATCCATCTATGACAACTATGCTGTCCAACATCAAATCACAATTACCAATATTTTTATCAAAATTAAATTTTTTACATAGTCCCACGTATAATTAGAATATTAATAATTTTTGTGCATACCAGGGATGTATTTAAGGGAGATATGGGACCCCCTTGAACCAACCCTATCAAATTTTTTTAGACAACTTCTAATAAATAAGGACCTAATGTTCTTTTTTTCATCATTACTTTGATTTTTATCAAAAAAAATTCTATAACATGTTTAACAAAGTAAAAAATATTAAATACCCTCCTAAAATAATTTTTGAATAAGCCTAAAAGGAATACCTCATTAACAAACGTCAACCTTATACCCAATACATTTTACTATATCCTCTTTTTCTCCAGATTTCCTGATTTTAATAATTTCATTTTTAATATATTTTTGCTACACTGATTCTGTTGTAATAATTTTTCTGCAAAACACTTATCGTAGCCGGGTACTCCTACTGGATCAGTGGCCTACTTAAGATAACGGCCCGAAAAGGCTTACGCTTACCGATATTAGTATATTACTTTATTGGGTAAATTATTTTTAGAATTAACTGCGTGACGCTCGACGTTATCGATTGCTACAATAGTATATAATCGCTATTATTATTTTTTTTATTTTCTACTGCGATCTTTAACATAATATGTGTATTTTGATTTATTTTATTATATTTAATTCGACAATTTTTTATTCCTACGACTAGCGGTATTATATTTAAAGTCGTATTCCCACGAGCCACCAATGTACCAGTAGTATCTTAAATATTATAAAATAGAAACTTTTGCATAAAAATTTTACTTTTTCAACTTGAAAGTGTTTTGGAAACACTGCGTCCTTTAATCCTATTTAAATTAATACTTATGTTACGTACTATAGATTTGAAAAAAAAATGCGTCCCGTTGACTTATCTTCTATGTGAAAATGGCTATCGTAGTCAAAATTTAAGATTTTATATTAGTCAGCAATTAAGATATATAGATATATACTTATGTATATTGTCTTTACATTATTGTTGTGACTCGACTGCGGTGTTCAATTTTTTCTATATATCTATATAAATAAAAAATATATATATAAATATATTGTGCGGTGTTCTCCCGTATATTGGATACGCGTTAAACCAACTTAAAAAAAAAAAAAATGTATTATTATTATTATAAATAATTTTTTCGATAAAATTAGACCTTCTTGCATAACAAAAAAAAATAAAATAAAAACAAATATGATTCTGTTTATATGTATTTTTTTAATAATTTTTATATTTTGAATGGTAATAGCATTAAAACATTTATATTGTATAACAACTCTCTATTGCATGGGTTTTAAAGAATGCTATCAAATAGGTTCAGTAAAATTATATTTCAGTTATTATTAAATACATTTTCTTATGGATTATTTCAAATTAATACTAATCAATTTAATTTAATTTAGTTCAAGAAAAATGAATATTATAATAATTAAAAATTAAAACTATATTAAAAATATTATTAATTTTAAACTAAAAAATATTAAACTCAATATCAAATAATTATAATTTTTTGAAAATGGGTTAATAATAAATTTGTACAAAAACAGTCCGGCGGCAAAACGTCCGTAGCGAAATGTCCGCGTCCAACCTACCCGTTTCTTGATGTGCATGTAAAAATAATTCTACTTGATATTTTTAAGCATTAAATGAGCATCTTTATATTTTATAAAATATTCATTATAAGTTTAGAATTAAATCCAAGAATACAAAATTTTAAATCAGTAAAATTTTAAAGTTGTTAGTTTAATCTATTTTATTTTGTATATTAGATTCCAAAACAATTTGTTGAACAAAAGTTCGTTTTCATACTATATAATAAAAACTTATTACCTTAAATAAGGCAATAAATATAAATCTATACTTATAAATTAATAGGTTTATTTATGCATAAAACTAATTCTAACAATGATATGTCATTTACCTGGCGGTTATTGGAAATATTCAAACGTTAATAAAATGTGTTAATTACTTATAAGACCGATAATTTTGACTATTTTTCGTTAATTTTTTAAAATAATTTATCGGACACAAAGAAAAGTAAATTCATACATATATTTTTAGCCATCTATTTTACTTTCACAAATTTTAAGTTTGTAAAATATTAATGTTGACAAGCTGTTTTACAGTTTTAATAATCACAATAAAATGTTGATTTTTCAGGAAATTGCTTAACTCTTATTATTGAAGGCATAATTCAAAACATCATCTGCTAAGTTAATTGAGTGATATATCAAATAATATTTCAAAGTTTCGATCTTACTCATCAAGGTAAAACTTACCTTTTATATTACTTTGTTTTTTTGTTATCATATAAAGTCGAAGTTAAATTTTATATAAATAGCTTGGAATTTATGCTAGAGAGTAATAATCATTGGCACAATTTCAACAAACATTTTGAAGGAACCCTTCTTATAATTAGTTTTTATCATAATACAGTTTTATAAAATTTTATAAGCACTAAGCTACTCTAAGCACTCCTTAATTGCGCATCTTTGAAGTCCTAAATAAAGTCGCTGCGTTTATTAAATAGTGAGCAAGTAGAAATAAAAATTATTACTGAAAAATCAACTATTTTACTGCAGAACTTCTTTATTTTAAAGTGATGTATTGTTGGCTTCAAGGTAAAATCAACTTGACTTTTCGAAGTTTTCTAAAGGTAGAAGAATATTCCAGATTTGTATGGATAATTATTAAAATGAGTTTTATTTAAAGTTAGTTAAATTAGTTTGAAGTGAACTATAAAATTATTTACAAATTTTAGATTTTTATATGTTTACAATTATAAATATTACAAATAATAAATAAATAATAATAAATTATTAACAAATTCAAATATATGAAGGTCATAATTAATTTGTAGGTTTGAATAAATATTTGAATCAATTTAAAACATAAAGTATACCTACAAAAAAAAAGGTTTTTTAGAATATTTTTGCTTTTATACTTTAACATGTAAGTATTTATTAATTTAAAACAATTATTAGATTAAACCCAAGTAATATCGACTATACATTTTTGACTTATATTTACATATCTTTTGATATGATTTTATCACGCATTTGGTACTTGATGATGGAAACACACAGCAAATCTCATTGTTAACAATTAGTTCCATATTGAAGTAAGCTGTGAAATTGTAGGTGCTAAAAAATTTTGTCATAAATGTCGTCTCTTAAGTAGTTTTTCAGTTATGTATTTGTTATGAAAACAAATATTTTGTTTCTAAAAAAATTGTTTTGGAATCTAACATACAGCATAAAATAGATTATATTATATGTTCTATAAACTTAACAGACAACTTTTTCTATATTCAGTATGAGTTTTTGAACATTATTCAAAAACCAATGTTACAGAATATTAATTAAGAAATCATAAATAATTGAAATATTGTAGACAAAACCAATTTGACTAATTTACTGCATACAATGTGTTATGAACTAATTAGTTTCTGTGAACGCATTATTTAAATAAAAACTTTAATGTCTGTAGATGCTTAGGCGTAATGATTAATTATGTTTTAGTAAATCCATTTTTATTTTTTTTTATTAACGTTATCTCCTTAAATATTTTCAATTAAAATCGAAAAATCTACCTTTGATAAGATTTAACAAATCGATTATGTGGACACTTAAAAACGTTTATTTATAAAATTAATGACAATACACAATACAAAGGTTCATAAAAATACTATTACTGTTGTCATTTTTTTCAAAGACGGACTTTAAACGGTTTTGTACTCACATAACAATAATGTTTATATTTTATTGGGATAAATTAAACTAGTTTTTAAAATTAATCAAACAAATTTATAATTGTTTCAACGAGAAGGGGAAATTATAAAAACTAAAAGTGTAGAAGCGGAAAATAAGTTTTAATCATTCATAATCTACATTTTAAGAAGAAAAAAGTAAGAATAGACTATTAATTTAAGTTTTATTATAGTTTAATTCAATATTAAAAATATTATAGCTTAATTTAAATTAGTTCGATTTCATAAACTATTGGCGATATATGTTTTCTTTAAGGTAATTTCATATATTATATTATAATAAATTAATTTAAGAGCATAACATAACTATAATACAGTGATTTAAAGTAGTTAGTCATGCTTAAAGTCAAGTGTCGTGATCAGGTTATAAAATGTATGGTTTTACTTCAAATCATGGCAATAACTAAATGTGCAAACATCGCAGCAGAAATTGAATACTTGCCAGATGAATTGATGTTTGAGACTTTTTCCATAACTCAGCCACTCTCTTTTAGAATACCACTTGTAGATGATATCAACTTGGTAAATGTGAAGTTTTTTGCTTATTTACATGAAAATCCCGAGCGAGCTTTAATTGCAGATAAAGTAATATTTGATCATATGAAAAAAGTAGTATTCTATACTCATGGATTTAGAACAGCGCATTTAGATGATTCAGTGGCAATGAAAGATGCTTTTTTTGAAGGATCCGATGATTTTGATTGTGTCGTCCTGGTCGACTGGAGAAAAGGAACTTTTGCTAGTAATATTAATTAAACTTATATTAATTTACTACATATTAAGTAATTCATTTTCATCGATTCGCTTTACTTAAGTTATTTTCCCCGAAGCTTTTAACTAAATTTTCCTAGCTACACATCAGAATATACTTCAAAGTTTTAAAATATTCAATTATATGCAAGAATGTTAAAGAACATTTTGGCGTTAGATATAATGTTATTCGAAAGATGTTTTCAATTGATTTGGTTTCATCAATATTTTCTATATGAATGCATAATTATTAGAAAAGTTTCAACTATTTTTTATTAATTTTTTTTTATATTGGTTACAGATAATTCGTTATTTTCTATGGCACCTAATTATATACACGCAGCAACTGTCAATGTACCGGTAGTAGGAGAATACTTGGCTGAATTTATAAACAGCCATATTCCTTCATACGTTTATGTGTATTTAGCGGGGCACAGTCTTGGAGCTCAAATATCTGGAATCGCAGGTAGAACTCTAACGCGTAATAACCCAAACCGAGTAATCGACAGAATATCAGGTGTGTAACCATTTCTTTGCGAATTTATCAATATTAATTTTACTATAGCGTATACTTTTCAAATATAAGTACAAAGTTCTAAAATTCAAAAATTAAATATATGTATTAGTACATTAAAATCAATAATTAATTTAGTAAAATTATTGTCAGTTATATAACAAATAGTATAATGACTTTTGGCCGTTTTTATAGAACTGTTGAATAGTATTCGGTATGTGGTTTATTTATTTTTTATCACATTAAACGATAAACCATCTTTCGATATCATACAAACGGTTATATTGATTTCTAAATGAAATATATTTAATTAAAAGCAATGTTCTTGTCTATAGTTTTAATTAAAATAATTTTAAATGTCGATCGAATTAAAATTGTTAACTATTTGTTAAAATTGTCTTTCTATTACGTTAAAACTTTCTTTATTTTAAGTCAACAAACAATTTAACTTGTCATAATTTAGTTGGGAATAATATCAACGTTATATTATTCAAAGTATTTATTTACTAAATGTTTGTTGTAGCTTTAGATCCGGCTGGTCCAATATTCGAGCATGGGGCACAATTTTTTGACATAAGTACCAAGTATACTTTGCGTAAGACTGACGCCAAATTTGTTGATGTTATTCATGCCAGTTCTGTGCTAGGCATGGTCAAAGAAGCTGGTCATGTTGACATTTATATCGATGAAGTCGACTGTTCCTTTTTTGACATAGTTTGTGCACACAGCAAAGCCTTTGATGTATTCAAAGCATCCATCAACAAGTGTTCACAGATAATATGTCCTTACAATAAATTTTCGGATGACAACGAATGTAACTATGAGTCGCGCAAAGAACTCTCTAGTCTCGGTATCTTAGCGCATCTGTATGAAGGTAGAGGTAAATATATTGCTCGCTTCTACACGAAAAGAGATTCATTCAAACAATCTACTGGTGTATGTACTGCTTACATGAATGAAGAATTAATGGCCAAAGACAGAATTTGCCGTACGCCTCCGTCATTAGGTAGCAAATGTTGGCTCAAACCCTATGAATCCGTTTGTGAAGATGAAAAAAAAATGTGTAAAATAGTTAAAGAAAAATTAGGATTCATAAGACTGCGGTCTAGAGTCACTTGGGTTCGATATGATTAATTACATTAATATAATTTAATGAATGTTGGGCTTCTTAAAATATGTGATTGTTAAAAGTAATATTTTTCTGCTATTTATACATTATACTAGTGTTTTGTGTGATTCTTGAAATATACATTTTTTTTATTTCTAATTTCTGTTGATGTTTGAAATATTTGCTAGTATAAAAATTGATCAAATAGTAACAACAGTGATTGAGCAGTTAGGAATTTTCAATCATTTTCTCATACAAAACTTGATTAATACTTTGTTATGTGAATAATTAATAACTAGTCTTAACAATAATTTATAATCAGAAATAGTTAAATTGCAGAGATAGAATGATGCAATTTTTTCCATACTACAGTAACGCAAAAAAAAGTTAATAATAGTTTTATGAGATATTTTATACTATATCAGAAAAATTATACAAATTTTTTTCGAAACATTCCCAAAAAGTCGCTATTGGTATTTTTAAAAGTAAGTGAATGAAATATTTTTATAATTTTGTCTAATTAAATTCAAAATATAAAAAGACTTAATGTAACAAGTTTTACGTCATTTGTATTTATATTTAGAAAAATATCGTATTTTACGATAAAATAATTTTTTTAATGATGTTTAATAATTTATAAGTATAAATATCGTTAAAAAACAGTATTAAATAAATGTTCAGTAAATAACAATAAAAAACTACAGATACACATTTACAAAAAAGTCAGTCAATTTTTAAAAAAATTATATCTGTTATATTAACTGAATTAAAATGAATCACCAAATAATACGTTTGATAATTATCAGTTTAGTACTTTTAGTCAAATCAACACTACTCGATGGAAAAAATAAACATATGGTAAGGTTAATATAAAATACCATTTTAATATTTATTGAAATTATTATTATTAATCTCATGTTATATTTACAAGAGTATAGGCTTAGCTTGAAAAATCTGTGCCTTTTATATATCTTACGTATGGATAATAAGAACTTTACAACCATATTGCTTTGTCTTTTTCTTCGTTTTCTAAAAACACAGTTTCGTTTAAATGTGTCTACAGGGGCTAAAGCATCCACAGCTTCCATATAAATTACTCTAATGTATAAAAATTACTTTGAATTTTAAGAAAATTGTCTGAAAAGCTCAATAATCAAAAAATATGTTTAATTAAAAAAAAAAAAAAAAATTAGTGGCTTAAAAACAATAATTATATTGACATTTTTTTCTGTGTAGTTTGTCTTAAATTTTTTTTAAAACTCAAACAGTTATAAAAATATTATTTTTAGTAAAAAAATATATGGTTTATAATTCCCGGAAAGTTACATTTATACATTAAAGATCAAATTGCTCAATAATATTTATTATTATAAATAAATAATCCTTTCTCATAATTATTAAATCAGCTTACTTAAATTAATTAAATTTTTTATCTTCTATTAATAATAAGTATTTGTGTTATATTATAATATTGGTGTTTTTTTTTTTAACAATATTACTTGATACCACATGTACTTGATATTTGATATTTATGTTTGCTGTTTAAATTAACAGTAATATAAAATTTATGGATAAATTTTATTTTATTTTTTAGCAATCCATAAAATATAAACAAATTTTGATAATTAATATTTATTTAAAGTAATATTTTAAATACTAATGGATGACTTTTATTTGCTAACTCTTTCATGAACTTGTATATGCAGTTTTCTAAAAATGTGGGTGTTTTATGTTAATATTCAATAATTTTTTTTTAAATTAACGTAAATGACATTTAAACAACTATGCAAAAATTTTGACTGTTGTCTTACTATATTAAAACTAGTATAAAATAAATACCGACAAATAAATCAACTTGAGTCAGTGAAATATGTTACAGAAATCATCACTTTTTTCATCATTTTTTTTGTGTTTTTTATTATTAATTGTAAACTTTTTACTAATACTGCAGATTTATACGACTAAAATGATAACAGTTATTTAACTGCTCTAAGAATAATTGTTGCCCAATTTGACGGTAGCATAATGAATATCTGAAAATTAAATAGACAATTTCTTTTAGAATAAATAATTATTAAAATTATCATAATAATATTGTCGTTTATTTACTCAAGTAATTTATGTTAAAAACGCTTATTTTATAGTTCATAAGCGTTAAATATTTATTATAATTTTTTACAATATCAAATGTATTTATCAAAATTTTACGTTTATAAAATCCAGAGTAATCCTAGCATTGTACTAAAATGTATAAAAGTAATAAGGAAAGTATTTATATGAAACTAACTTTATAAAAATCTTTTTTTTAAGGTAAAAAGAGTTTATGATTTAATTTATGAAAAACTGCCAACAAAAGTATTAGATCATTATAATACTCTGGAGCTTGATAGTGTTGGATCATTCAAATTTACAAATGAAGAGCTAAACTACTTATTAAAAAGTTACAAAAAACAACCGAATTATGAAGAAGAAAAATTTAAAGCAGAAATTAAATACCAACTAAAAGGACAATCATTACAGTGTGTTAATGGCATAATTGTGTACTATTTATTAAATGAATTAAAATTGGAATATACAGAAAATAACCAACATAAATTAAATAAAACAAGTACACTTATTTATTTTAAGAATGTTTTAATGAAAATGATAGCAGTATTAGGTTCTTCAAAAATTATTGCCCACAATTGGTTTTGGAAAGTTTATATTCAAATACTTGCTGCTAATAATTGGCCATATATGTTTTTTCAAAATTTTACGATTGATTTCAATCAATACGAAGATGATTTAATGGATTTTATTGATCTTTGTCGTCAACACAAGTATTTACCTTTAGTATCTGGAGTACAAGTTTCACACTCTACTTTGTTTTACGATAGTTTAGGTATATCAGCCATGAAACATTTTATAAAAGAATTTTATCATGATGGTAATATAGAAAATGAATATTTAGAAATTATTTATGAGACAGGGTTGCACTACAATTTAGATAATATAGTTTTGGTAGATTATTTCCACAGAGAAGGCCACTTGTTTGGTTTGTCTGAAAAGTATAACTTTAATTGGGGTAATTTTAAACAACGATTATTTGCAAAGAAAAAAATACTACACAAAATATATCGTTCTATGAAATGGGCAAATAATCCTTTTAAATTTATTGATTACCAAAGAAATATTGTTACCACAGTTAAAGTGAATATTTTTTATTCTTTATGGTTACAGCTGAAATTATGTCATGTAGCATCAGTTATATACAAAAAAAATGTAAATGTCTTATACAAAAAGAACACAATTTTTAACATTGTTTTTAAGATATTATCACTAAATCAGTTATTGTCATTAATATCTTTTTTCTCTATAGATGATCCAATTTTAATCGAAGTTTATTTATTATTAAAAAATAACATTAGCTTAAAAATGTTTGACGAAAAAATAATTATGGATTTAGAATTGATATGTGAACGGTTAAAACAAGCCATCATGGAAGACATTAATAATTTAGAAATAATGGAAAAGAATTATTCAATTAATTTTTTCAATAATGTCGTTGATACAGTTTTATCACAGAATATTAAAAATACAGCAGATATTTTGAATTATTTGATTAAATTAGACATAATTGATGACATTTTCATAATAAAAGTGGAACTCGACTTTAAGCAAAGTAATGAAATTAGTGTTATTGTAAAAAAAGTGTTAGAAATTTTTATTGAAATATCTACGTACATAAAAACCATTAATCAAATGATGTCACCTTTTTCATTTTTTTTTATTAATTACTTTTGTGAAGGTGCATTTCAATTAGATAAAACATTCATTTCGCCGTAAAAAAATAGCTATTTATTAATCTATAATTACTAATATTATCATTGTATATTTTGCTAGTGCACTATTATAATAAATAATTTGTTATATTATATAAATTACACAACTCGACAATATATGTAATAGTAAATTAATAAAAAGTATAAACCTATGTATTTTTTTTATAGTAAAATGCTATAATAAAATCAGATTTTGAATACTTCAACTATTTTATTATTTATAGTAAAAAAAAACATTAAAAATTGACAAATTTTGACAGAAATTTCGCATAAAAATTATTTTAGAAAAGGTTAAAGCTTAAACTTTTTGTTTTTTGAACAGGACTCATGTTTTTATTTTCAAGTAAAATTCACACATCTTAGCTTCGTTTTATTTCCTTGGTATCTTTTTTCCATTGAGATTATATCCTGATTTATCTTATATTAAAATTCGACTAGTTTTAAATTTGGCTACTATTATTTAAAATTAAAATTTTATTAATACATATTATTAATCATATTTTTAATATAGGTTTAATTTTCTATAGTTAATAACTTGTTCGAATTTAGTGTCAAAAACCTAATAAAAATGCTGTAAAAATTTTCATTCCATGACCCAAATTTTGACGAGTTATGTTATTTATTTATTAAATTTTAAACGGGTCAGGCCCGATAACAACGTTCTACAATACAATCGTTCATAGAAAATAATAAATTTACAAAAATTAGATGAAAATAATATACAATGTAATAATACTTATAGCTATGTGTTACAAAGAATAGAACTACAATAAATTTTAAATAAGTTAAACTTTGGTGATATAAACTGATCTATTTTTAACTCATTTATAGTTTTCATTATTGTGTTAAGATGAGTATTGCTAGCATAATTAGTTACTTCTGTGTTTAAATAAAATTTATCTTTAGTCCGGGTATTACGAGTAGGGGTGTGAAAAGAGAAATAACTTAAAAAATAAGACAGTCAAAACTGCCTGCGAATAGCTTATACATATATAATGTATTATTTATGTACCATTCATAGAGCGTATTTAAATCAAATTGTAGTAAATCTGCTTCAACTTGATTGTTAACGGTTCGGAATTATTTGAGATCATCAGCAAACATTAATTTAGCGCAGTTGTTAAGCTGAATGTCATTAATGAATATAATAAATAACATTGGGGCTAAATGGGAACCTTGAGGAACTCCTGATGTGAAACGTATTGGAATGGACCAAATGTCTTTATAAGCTACAATTTGATGACGATATCTTTTATGTTATCTTTATATTTTTATTATTAAACAATTCATTTTGGCTTCGATGCAAAGCTGAGATGGTATTGATTTTACTATGATTTGTTTTTTTTTTAGCTTTGATGAGAATCTGAGAAGGTATTTTATTACTATGATATAATTTTTATTTTTATAGATGCTTGATGTCTTTACCTATCATTTGATATATTTTTTATATTTCTTTCTACTTATAATATACATATATATCATACATACTGTATAAAAAAAAAATTTAAAGAAATGTTAAGCTCACTTGAGACCTACTAGAAATATACCATATAATGACGGTAATTATGATATCCACACTATCAATTTTAGACTTAAAATTTTGAAACTAAAAAATTTGTATTTTACAGTAAAAGTAAAACATTGGAGTCTGAGTGCATGGACATTATGTCCACCTCGATAATAACTAAAACTAAAAACTAAGTGCCTAGACACCACAAATTGGATGTGATGAAATAAACAAAGAAGTGTTTTGAAAAGAGATGGATGAGTTAATGTAAGGAATACCTAGTAATAAGAATACGGCGATAGGCCGAAATGTATTTGTGACTAGTTTTAATAATAAAATTAATGATATTAACAATAAATAACTCGCATAAATGCAGATGAAAGGTAGTACGCACTGGTCAGTTTCAAATACTTGAAACTAATTATACAGAGTGTTCAGTAAGTAATTCAATTCCAGTCACAAACAAAAACTAACTAAAAAAGTACAAATATTATTAAACCTAATGTTATATTGGAAGGGAAGGAAGAAAGAATGCATTTCTACTTAGTTGGTCGGACTGGAGTAGGTACCAAAGTTGCAACTAGAGCGCGCCACATAATTGATTCTAAACTAAATAACTATAGTCAGGGACGTCATTTAAATTTTTGGTACATAATAGGACCAGACAGTGTTTCTAAACGCAATTTTAAAAAGACAAAATTAATATAATTAAATCAAAATTTCTCCTTTTGAGTAGGAAAAAAGATTGATAATTAAGGTTTTATTATAAGCTCAATTCTTCAAACTAGCATAAGCATTGAAAAAATATATTTTATTTATATCAAAACTGTAAAATAAAGCAAAGTCATTTTCTGAAAATGGTTTTTTTAGTATAAAATTAGTTTAGTAATTGTATTATGAGAGATAAATCGTGAAGGAGAAGCGACTTTGTGAAAATGATTTGGCGGACAAAAATTTGTCATAGTCTAGTATAATCTGATATAATGCTTTTGACTATAGATCACCCAGCCGTGCTCACCTTCTCAGATCAGCCGCTGCTTTGCCTACGCCATACGGTGACCAAAACGTACACCCCTTGCAGGGGGGGAGTAATAAGTAGTAAGTAAGTTAATCTATCGACTTGCGGTTGACGACAATCTGTTACGATACCATCTGTAAGTAATCTTCCGACATTGAACAGTCATGTTGTACGTATGTCGACGTTCCGACACCGAGAAGACTTAATTTTTTTTCATTTTATCTTTTACTAAAAAATATCATGACAACCAATTGTGACTGTGATAATATACCCGTCAACCATTTAATTGAATTCCTTATTTACTGTATTTATGTTTTGCTATAAATAAACGGGCCAACGTCCATATCGAATATCGAACTGTTTTAAACTACTTTTTTTTGTTTTGCATTGCCGTCAGCACTGTAGTGTTGCAACAATAATCATACATATTTCTTTTGATTAAATCTATACCAAGACAAACTAATAAACGGGAATTAAATTAAGAGGTTAACATGATTCACTATCATATACAGTTTCAAAAAGTGGCAAAAGACTACTTTTATATTGCATATAATTTTATTGAATATAACGTTTTAACTGAATATATTATTGTTAAAAAAAAAAAAAATACGCTATAAATAGCATAATTTTAACACATATTTTTCGTTGATTTTAAAATAACAATTGACTTTGTGTATTTATGTTTAAAATTATTGAGACCTATTTAAAATTCAAAGACAAATATTGGTAAAATATAAATCTATAAATAACATGAAAACACCTTTTTTTAATGCATATAAATTATTAGTAAAAAAATGTGTCATAAGTTAATTTTCCGATCAATTAAACTTTATCTCTTCTATTATCATAGCTATAATGAAATAGAAAAAAATAGGTTTCTAATTATCTTAATTTTCTACATTAAATTTTGTTGTTTTAATATTAAGTATATTTTCATTACGTAAAAAAATAGAATCGTTTGTACCATTGGATAATCAACTACCCATCTAAGGGCAACATCCTCTCAATAAATTAATATCATAGTAGTGAAAAGTGAATTTCTCTAATATTCTACGTTCACATGTTTTTCCTGATTATAAAAGCAATGAAGTAACAATATTTAAACAAAGAATTTTTTTAAGATATAAAAGAAGTCTATTCAATTTATTAACTCTTGACAAAATTTTACTTTTTATGTTTATAATAAATCGACATTATTACTAAATTGACGATGTTTAAAAATAAATAAATAGCAGATAAGGACTGATATTATATCATTTTTACTTACTTTATCATAGAATCATAATTATCTTAAAATATCTACATCTATCAACAAATGTAGACCCAAATATTTACGAGAGGCCCTTTCTTTATTAAAAATTCATTTTTTGGTATCTCATCAGGTATATTTATATTAGGGTATATTAGGGAAATTAATATTANGGTATGTAAAAGGAAGAATAAAAAAGTGTAGCTGATATCAAGACTACGAATGAAAACGTTGCTGCGAGTGGAGACTCGTTATATCCGGTAGTGCCATCGAAGGGTATTGCCAAAGAAAGGACAAATGGTTTGTAGTTATGAAAAATTATAATAATTATAATTACTTATTTTTCAGTTAATTGTGATATTATTTTGTTGCCGTAATCATTATTCTATAATACGTTAAAAGTTTAAATGCCATTTATTATTAAAATAAAACCTCAAACATTTCAAAAAATATGTTCTCATTTGAAAAAGTTATAGCAACATAATGTTAAAAAAACGGTAGCACAGTGGGGTCGAGGCACAGTGTGGACGAGGCATAGATGGGACAAGTATAGATGATATCTGACAGTGATTAAAATCACTATCATAAGAAACGCTTCGATGCAAATCTGTAGATAGTGTTTCCTTTAGAGAAATTGGTGAAATATTTTAAAAGCAACATGAACTCTTATTTCTTTAATTATATCCTGATTAGTAGTTCTTTGATTTTAAAATATAATATATGAATAAATACTAATTATAGTTTTTAAATTTAGTATGAAATTGTGAGGCCAGCTATGATGTAT
>NW_026099574.1:4590411-4645319 GCF_025091365.1 Daktulosphaira vitifoliae | reverse complement strand
TATGTTATTTATTTATTAAATTTTAAACGGGTCAGGCCCGATAACAACGTTCTACAATACAATCGTTCATAGAAAATAATAAATTTACAAAAATTAGATGAAAATAATATACAATGTAATAATACTTATAGCTATGTGTTACAAAGAATAGAACTACAATAAATTTTAAATAAGTTAAACTTTGGTGATATAAACTGATCTATTTTTAACTCATTTATAGTTTTCATTATTGTGTTAAGATGAGTATTGCTAGCATAATTAGTTACTTCTGTGTTTAAATAAAATTTATCTTTAGTCCGGGTATTACGAGTAGGGGTGTGAAAAGAGAAATAACTTAAAAAATAAGACAGTCAAAACTGCCTGCGAATAGCTTATACATATATAATGTATTATTTATGTACCATTCATAGAGCGTATTTAAATCAAATTGTAGTAAATCTGCTTCAACTTGATTGTTAACGGTTCGGAATTATTTGAGATCATCAGCAAACATTAATTTAGCGCAGTTGTTAAGCTGAATGTCATTAATGAATATAATAAATAACATTGGGGCTAAATGGGAACCTTGAGGAACTCCTGATGTGAAACGTATTGGAATGGACCAAATGTCTTTATAAGCTACAATTTGATGACGATATCTTTTATGTTATCTTTATATTTTTATTATTAAACAATTCATTTTGGCTTCGATGCAAAGCTGAGATGGTATTGATTTTACTATGATTTGTTTTTTTTTTAGCTTTGATGAGAATCTGAGAAGGTATTTTATTACTATGATATAATTTTTATTTTTATAGATGCTTGATGTCTTTACCTATCATTTGATATATTTTTTATATTTCTTTCTACTTATAATATACATATATATCATACATACTGTATAAAAAAAAAATTTAAAGAAATGTTAAGCTCACTTGAGACCTACTAGAAATATACCATATAATGACGGTAATTATGATATCCACACTATCAATTTTAGACTTAAAATTTTGAAACTAAAAAATTTGTATTTTACAGTAAAAGTAAAACATTGGAGTCTGAGTGCATGGACATTATGTCCACCTCGATAATAACTAAAACTAAAAACTAAGTGCCTAGACACCACAAATTGGATGTGATGAAATAAACAAAGAAGTGTTTTGAAAAGAGATGGATGAGTTAATGTAAGGAATACCTAGTAATAAGAATACGGCGATAGGCCGAAATGTATTTGTGACTAGTTTTAATAATAAAATTAATGATATTAACAATAAATAACTCGCATAAATGCAGATGAAAGGTAGTACGCACTGGTCAGTTTCAAATACTTGAAACTAATTATACAGAGTGTTCAGTAAGTAATTCAATTCCAGTCACAAACAAAAACTAACTAAAAAAGTACAAATATTATTAAACCTAATGTTATATTGGAAGGGAAGGAAGAAAGAATGCATTTCTACTTAGTTGGTCGGACTGGAGTAGGTACCAAAGTTGCAACTAGAGCGCGCCACATAATTGATTCTAAACTAAATAACTATAGTCAGGGACGTCATTTAAATTTTTGGTACATAATAGGACCAGACAGTGTTTCTAAACGCAATTTTAAAAAGACAAAATTAATATAATTAAATCAAAATTTCTCCTTTTGAGTAGGAAAAAAGATTGATAATTAAGGTTTTATTATAAGCTCAATTCTTCAAACTAGCATAAGCATTGAAAAAATATATTTTATTTATATCAAAACTGTAAAATAAAGCAAAGTCATTTTCTGAAAATGGTTTTTTTAGTATAAAATTAGTTTAGTAATTGTATTATGAGAGATAAATCGTGAAGGAGAAGCGACTTTGTGAAAATGATTTGGCGGACAAAAATTTGTCATAGTCTAGTATAATCTGATATAATGCTTTTGACTATAGATCACCCAGCCGTGCTCACCTTCTCAGATCAGCCGCTGCTTTGCCTACGCCATACGGTGACCAAAACGTACACCCCTTGCAGGGGGGGAGTAATAAGTAGTAAGTAAGTTAATCTATCGACTTGCGGTTGACGACAATCTGTTACGATACCATCTGTAAGTAATCTTCCGACATTGAACAGTCATGTTGTACGTATGTCGACGTTCCGACACCGAGAAGACTTAATTTTTTTTCATTTTATCTTTTACTAAAAAATATCATGACAACCAATTGTGACTGTGATAATATACCCGTCAACCATTTAATTGAATTCCTTATTTACTGTATTTATGTTTTGCTATAAATAAACGGGCCAACGTCCATATCGAATATCGAACTGTTTTAAACTACTTTTTTTTGTTTTGCATTGCCGTCAGCACTGTAGTGTTGCAACAATAATCATACATATTTCTTTTGATTAAATCTATACCAAGACAAACTAATAAACGGGAATTAAATTAAGAGGTTAACATGATTCACTATCATATACAGTTTCAAAAAGTGGCAAAAGACTACTTTTATATTGCATATAATTTTATTGAATATAACGTTTTAACTGAATATATTATTGTTAAAAAAAAAAAAAATACGCTATAAATAGCATAATTTTAACACATATTTTTCGTTGATTTTAAAATAACAATTGACTTTGTGTATTTATGTTTAAAATTATTGAGACCTATTTAAAATTCAAAGACAAATATTGGTAAAATATAAATCTATAAATAACATGAAAACACCTTTTTTTAATGCATATAAATTATTAGTAAAAAAATGTGTCATAAGTTAATTTTCCGATCAATTAAACTTTATCTCTTCTATTATCATAGCTATAATGAAATAGAAAAAAATAGGTTTCTAATTATCTTAATTTTCTACATTAAATTTTGTTGTTTTAATATTAAGTATATTTTCATTACGTAAAAAAATAGAATCGTTTGTACCATTGGATAATCAACTACCCATCTAAGGGCAACATCCTCTCAATAAATTAATATCATAGTAGTGAAAAGTGAATTTCTCTAATATTCTACGTTCACATGTTTTTCCTGATTATAAAAGCAATGAAGTAACAATATTTAAACAAAGAATTTTTTTAAGATATAAAAGAAGTCTATTCAATTTATTAACTCTTGACAAAATTTTACTTTTTATGTTTATAATAAATCGACATTATTACTAAATTGACGATGTTTAAAAATAAATAAATAGCAGATAAGGACTGATATTATATCATTTTTACTTACTTTATCATAGAATCATAATTATCTTAAAATATCTACATCTATCAACAAATGTAGACCCAAATATTTACGAGAGGCCCTTTCTTTATTAAAAATTCATTTTTTGGTATCTCATCAGGTATATTTATATTAGGGTATATTAGGGAAATTAATATTAAATATATATGTGTGTATTTGACCCGGTATTATCTTTTACTTTGAGAAGGCTAATTAAGCAATTAAGCAATTGTATATTTTCTTATTATCATTTATTGATATTTTTAAGTGGAACAGAGTTAATAATTTTAAGATAATAAAGTGTACATAATGGTAGAACTATTGAGAACTATCTTACTGAAGTTACTTATTTAAATTAGCTTATGCAAATTTGAACAGTTAATAATTTTATTCAAACAATTCAGTCTATTATACTGCGAATATTGTTGTTATAGATAGAAAATTGTTAATAAGGTAAAATCTCGGATTAATAAAGTTAGTAATAAGGTATTTAATTTTTTAAATAAAACTTTTTATGTATTGCATTAACATAAGTAGTTAAACAAGCTCCTAAGATTTTCTACAGTTAAACTATATAAATTATTACCTTGTTAAAATGCATATTTTTAATACAGTTTATACAATAGAAATAATTTAAATTAAGCACGTGGAAGAATAGGTTTTATAAATTATTAAGTGTTTCTCTTTTAGGCCGGCAAGCAATGATTTCTAAAATGTGTTGTTTTCGAATCGTTCAATTTCTTATTTTATTTCAAATTTATCAAATATCTAATGCGAAAAATTCAAGTCGTAATATTCCAACTTCAATTAAGCACATGCCTGATGCACAGTTATCAATACTTGATGTAATAACCAGTTTTTTTTTCGATATTCGACGGCTAGATTCTTATAGCAAGTCAGATGTGAAGTTCATAGCTTTCTTAGCCAATAAGCCCGATGAACCTTTGGAAGCCAGCAGTGTAGTTTACGACCACATGAAGAAAGTAATATTTTATACACATGGCTTCAAAACTGCAGATTTGAACGATGGTGTAAATATGAAAAACGCTCTAATAGAAGGTGCAGATGACTTTGACTGCATAATACTAGTAGACTGGAGAAAAGGATCGTTGTATGGTAAAAATTATATAGCTTCTAAAGTTTTATTTTTTATGCAACATTTAATTTAAGACAATGGTTTTTGGCCAACCATAATGAAAACCGATTATGAGATTGCAGCCAACATTAATGTACCTATTGTAGCCAGAGCTATCGCTACATTTATTGATAAATACATATCCAGTAATGTCAAATTGCACCTAATTGGATTCAGCCTTGGCGGTCAGGTATCCGGTATGGCAGCTAGAACTCTAACAGAGAACACACAGAGAATTGTAGACCGTATCTCAGGTTGTATACAATTATATCGTAAACAATTATTTCATCTAATTATTTTAATAGGAAAATATACTAAGTCGTCTTTAGATGAAAATTATCTAACTTGAAGTTGTTTATTTTATAATAGAGAGTTATTAATATAAAAGCTACTAAGCAGACTAATCATATTACTTTGACAATGAGTGGGGTTGTAAATATTTTATATTAAACAGCTATGTAGAAACAGTATCCTCGCATCCCACAACTCTTTTATATTAACTAACATAAATGCATTACTGAGGATTAAGTCTAAGTATAAGTATATGTTAAAAAATATTTTCCAAATAGGGTCGATTGCCTTAGGTATGCCTAGTAATACAAATAATTGGACCCACACTTCCTCTTTAGTTAGAAATACTCGTTCAAAAGTTGTTAGAGTAGATCATATGTTTTTTTAACTAGATCATTTTTTTATTTGTGAGCTTATTAAATATGTTCTTTTTTAGTAATACGAATTGATATAATTTTAAAAATAAAAAGGAATTTTTTTTCTTTCAAATAATATAACGTTAGATTTTTTTAATTCTAAAATTGTCTAGTTCGAATGACTAAATAAATGTAATAAACTACTTTATATAGTTGAATCAACTATATAATTTATTATCCTACATACGTATAACTATTTAGTCGCTATATTATTTATAATATTCGCATGAGCAAACTATATCATTTTTCCATAGATCAATTGTTGTGAAAATATTATATATAGTGCCCAGACCTAACTGACAATGCTTATAACTTTTGATTCAATTGTCATTTTGTTTTAAAAATAGTTATTGCCTTCTTAGACTACGTTTAAGCTAATTTTTTAGATTCTCTGCGAAGCTGAGAAGGTATTAATTTTACTATCATGTGTTTATTTTTTAATTTTTTTTGTGTCTGTCACTACTTTTTCTTAGCTCTCACTGAGCCAATTTTTTTCAACGATACGTCAATCGATCACAAATTGTATCTAGTTGAAGACATTACTCTCAAAAATTAAAAAATTTTTACTAGTTTCCCGTAAATAATGGAAATCACCCAAAAAATTACTATTTTTAATATCAGTAAATTTCTACTATTTTTCACTTTTTTACTAAAAATTGCTATAAATTATTGAAAAATGAACATTTAAAAATAACTTCCCTAGATAGTGTTTTTGAGAAATTGGTGTATTATTCAAAAGCAAAAATAACTTTAAAAAGTTGAGATTTGTAAAAAAGATAAAGTTTTGTGAAAATATTACTATTTTGAATCTCCCCCTGTGAGCAGGTTAAATGTCAGATTTTCAAAAAAATGATATTGAATGAAAGGGAAATATCTAAAATTTCAATATAAAAAAAATTATGTTGATTCGTTTATTTTTCATAAAGTTATAGCAGTTTTAAGAAAAAATATTTACAAATTTACAAATTTTAAAAATAGTAATTTTGTGTGGAATTGGCGTCATTTACAGAGAACGAGGGAAAATTTTTTATTTTTTAGGGTAATGTCTTTAACTAGATACGATTTGTGATCTTTTGACGTATCGTTAAGAAAAAGTAGTGACAGAAACAAAAAAAAAAATATAAAAAAATAAACACATTATGGTAATTAATACCTTCTCATCTTCACAACGAAGCTAAAAATAGAACAGTGTGGTCGCAGTAGAGTTGGAACAAGTATAGATAATATATCTGACAGTGATTAATATAACTATCATTAAAAACACTTCAATAGGAGTTTGTTAAATTTTACAATAATATGTACACTTATTATTTCACAATTTCTATGTTTTAAAATTTCACTCAAACATTAAATGTCTGTTAAATTGTTTGCATATTTAAAAATAAGGTTTTTTTTTTTGACTGCCGATTTCTCATAGAAGAATAATTGTGAGATAGAATTACATTAATGTAATTTTGAAACACTGTTTGTTAAAAACACCGTAAATTTCAAAATTTACATTGGTCTTATGGGACGTTTTAAATTGTTTCTTTAAGTTATAAACAGATTTTTTTTTCTAAAACATGTATTTTAAATAAACAAGTTTATTCTTCTAATATACGCAAATTTCATAATACCTAATTATTTTATTTAATATACATTTATTTATTGTGTTATAGCTCTTGACCCTGCTGGACCAATTTTTGAATACTCTTTAAACACCTTTGAGGTAAATACAAATAACACCTTACGGAAAACAGATGCAAAGTTTGTTGATGTTATTCATGGTAGTAGAGTATTAGGGATGATAAATGAAGCTGGCCACTTAGATATGTACATGGATGAAGTAGAATGTTGGCTTCCAATTTGCACGCACTCCAAAACTGTCCTCGTATACATTGCCTCGATTAACAAATGTTCACAAATAACTTGTCCGACTGACGAATTTTCGAACTCTTTAGAGTGTAAAGCTCAAAATTCCAATGAATTAGCTAGTGCAGGATATTTAGCTGAGAAATACAGAGGTCGTGGGAAACATATTGTTACCTTTTACTTGAAATACTTCTCGTGGACGTGGCTTAAATACTCAACGGGTCATTGTTCCTCTATTTTAAACGTAAATCTACCGGCCAAATTTAGAATTTGCAAACATCCACCTAACAATGCATTGGAATGTATTAACCAACCATTTTTAACTGAATGTTTCGAGAATAAAGACTATCCAAAATCGATTTGCACAATAAATGGAACTATATTACACACAATGGAAGGAATGAAACTTGTCGAAACTGAGGATCTAGAACCACCTAGAGTGACTTGGGCTCAAACCTATTTACCTACCAAAGAAAATAATGAGTGAATTCATAAAATGTATATTTAAATTTTATTACTTAAATAGAACAATTCAAAACATAATACTATTTCATTAAATATTAAGAAAAAAATGTATACAAAATTGTACATATTTTTAACTATTTTACACATACAAAGATGATTTTTATAAAAAAAAAAATTATTAAAATATTATCATTTAAATTTAGAACTGTTGACCAAAATTAATACATTCCTTTCTAAAAAATTTATAATACCCAACTGATTACTTGATACTTTAAATTAACTAATAATTATTTTTTAATAAATTTTTAAAATTATGAAATGTGCATACATTTTGAATCAACGAAATGTTATAATAAACATGAGTCATATTACGGGAAATATTAACATATTATCTAAAGTACAAAGTAAAAAATATAATTAACCTCCATAGAGTTTTAATTAGTTGAAAACAGTTGTTATTAAGTTTTTAATATAGTCAGACACATTTCTATTATAATTCACTATAGTAGATTTGTTAATAATAAAACTACTTAAGTCGTTCTTTTATTAATTATCAAATAACTAAACTTCTTTGTTTTATTAGATATTATCATAGTTGCATTAGATTAAATATATTTATCACGTTTTAACTACATTTCAAAATTCTTTTTCGAGAAACATAAATATTAACTTGGTGTTAAGGTATGTATTTTGCATGTATTTTTATGGCATATATGTTTATTAATGATACTTTGAATATTGTAATTAGAATAACTACTTTATTATAAAAGAAATAACATTTCATCTTAACAATTTTTTTTTAAATAAAATCAAAAAAATATTATTTATTTAATGAAATTTCAAAAAATATTTAATAATTTGATTAGTATTTATTTTACAAGCATTATTGCTTTTACCACTAGTTAATAATTGGTAAAATAATGATAATAACAATCATAGAAGTAGTAGGAAAATAGAAAAATATCTAAAACCGTATTTCTAAATTATATATAATTTAAATGGTACAATTTAAAATTTAGTTTTTTTATGAAGAATAATTTTTTAGAAGACAGTTAAGCCAGTGTAATCCATTATGATTAATTTCATGTTGCAATTATTGTAAATATCTTCCTTAAAATTGTTTATACATAATTTATTAAACATTTTGTAACTTCAAATTTTATTCGAAATATTTTTTTTTTGGAGTAAATTAATTTTTTCCGTATATTTATATGCTTTCTATTTTATAAAAGAATATTATGTATTTGTGTTTTTTTATATCAAACAGGAGGGTATCACACTATCATACTTGGAAAATTGTAATCGTTTTAATAGATATTTGTTAATATAAGTTTTGAATACTATCAAACAATAGTTATTTAAAAAAATGGTCGTACAATTTAAAGAGTATTGTGTCTAGTGGAAAAAATGTATTATTTAACCTCCCCCTTTTTTTTAGCTTGAGGACAGGCAATGTAACCTAAGGTTATGCAACTACTATATTGAATTTTTTTAATTTAAGTTACATCAGTAAATACACAACGATGTCATAAATTTATTATTGTTAGATTTATTTTTATTGAAATACGCGTTTCATAGTGCAAAACATCGTGTTTATTTAAATTTTATTATGAAAATTCTGATTGTTTATCAATAGTTATATGATAATTATTTCTTCGAGTAAAAAATTGAGATTATTATCAACATTTTTTTTTTCTATTTGTAATTATTAAAAAATATTTTTTGTTTATCTTAATGAATTATTGGTTATTTTTTGTAGAAATGGTTATCTTTAAACTAAATTGCATCAAGCTATTCGCTTGCACTCTACTTGTTCAAATCAATGTTATATCAGCAATTAAGACATTCACCAATAATAATACATACTGGGAAACAAACAGAGTCATCGACTGCAATAAACAAAAATTAGATCCAATGTTACTGTGTAATGCCAAAGTTAACTGTCTTGATGGAAGTGATGAAATAAATTGTAAAGAATGTAAACCCAATGCATTTCATTGTGACAACGATATTTGTATTAAATTTTACTTAAGATGTGATGGATATAATGATTGTGGAGATGAATCAGATGAAAAAAATTGTGAAGGATTTATTTCTCCATTAAATTCATCTAACCATAACGTGCCAATTGAAATTGAATATTTACCTGATGATCGTTTTTCAATTAAACCATTTTTTAACAATTTATTTCATAAAAAAAATAACACTAGAAGTATCAAATAAAATTTCTAAAATAATAATAAATTGAAATTAATTAAAAATTTAATTACATCTAGTCATATTCAAATTTACTGATCAAACTACAATGATCTTATTGTATATATATCATATAAAAAACTACAAAATTAGTGTATGAAAATATTGAAGGTCAATTTTATACCAATACATTTTAAATAAATAATTTTTTAATTAAAATGTAATTATTATTAATAAAATTATAATTATAATTTTATGAATTAATTGAATAATACAGCATTTTTTTGTATGACTTAAGGCTTTTTCTCGTCATATTTTATAATACATTTTTTATTTTTAGAATTATTTTATTAAAAATAAATATGTTTAACGTATATATTACTTAGATCACTAATGTTCTAAAATTACATAACTCTCACATTTACAAATAAACTATTTTAATAATTAGGCTTACCAAGTAACACATCTAATTATAACTGGATGTCAATAAAAATTTGACATTGATTGGATACATTATTACTTGTTGACATTTTCTAGCAAAATTATACAAGAGACCCTAGTTATTGACACCTTTTAAAAATTTCCCTTTCTTTTTGTTTAATTTTTTAAACATATTGATATATAATAAATAACAGTTGTGATAATTTGATGTATCGTTAAAAAAGTTGGTCAAGCGAGAGCTGAGAAAGTGAGACACAAAAAAAATTACATAAAAAAATAATTTTAATATAAATAAGAAATTTCTTCAAACGAGGGCAGACTACAGTGATGGGGTCCTTAATATACATTGAAGTTATTGAATCTAAATGAGATAAAAAATCAAATGAGTTAAAATTTTTTTTCTAACTTAAAAACTTTTGTTAGGTATTTTAAAATAATATAAAATACAAAATCTATAATCTTAAAACAAAAATATAAAAATTTACATTATGAAGACAAAATGAAGTTCAACATTTTCTTTCCATATTGAAGTACAATACATTACATCTACCGGCCAAATTTAGAATTTGTAAACATCCACCTAGCAATGCATCGGAACGTTTTAACCAATCATTTTTAACGGAATGTTTCAAGAATAAAGTTTTGCATAATAAATGGAACTATATTACAAAGAAATAGAAAAATGGAAAAAGAGTGAAGAATTTTTACAGAAATTTCGAAATATTGACTTTAAGTTAATAACTAATAGAAAAATAATTGTGGAAACGTTTCTTCGTCATAAGTACTCTTAATAATTTTGAGTTTGATATAGGTTCGAAGAACAGTTCGAAAACAGTTCTAGGTAATTTTGAATTTTAGCTGAACTATTATTAAAGATGAGAGTAATCAATGAAGAAATAAAAAGGGTGACTNGGTGACATCCAACATTTTCAAAAATGTACAGCCTTGGGGGGTTGTTTATTCAAATATTTCCTGTAATTGAGTTTATCATTGAATTTTGATAGAAAATCTGTCATAATCTATGTGAAATTCTTTTGATAAAAAAAAAAGCTTACTATTTCTAGTATACCCTATTAAAATTTTATTAGGTTTTGTGATTTAAAAAAAAATATATTAGTTTTTATATGCAGAATAAAATTGGGAAAATGCTATTTTTTACGGTATGAAACTTTGAAATATTTTTCTAAATTTCTAAATTGTACGGTTTTTGTTGAATTTGTGGTAATAATAGGTTTAACTATATTAAAATCACATTCTTTTGACGTAGTCATCATAAAAATTGGTACAGTGAGAGCTGATAATTGTCATGCATAGACATAAAAATCATAGTAAACCAATAACTTCTCATATAAGCATAGAAGCTAAAATCAAAAATAGAACTAAAAACTTATATTAATCAAATAGTTAATCAATTTTAATTGTACAGAATATAATATGAAATAAATTATCATCAAAAAAGATAAACAATCATAGTAAAAATTAATTCAAAACTTAATAAAGAATAAAAACAGTTCTAGGTAATTTTGAATTTTAGCTGAACTATTATTAAAGATGAGAGTAATCAATGAAGAAATAAAAAGGGTGACTTAATAAGCATTTTATTTCTTCAAATTTATTAATCAATTATTTATTGTGATAAACTTGCAATAAAATAATCAATTCAAGATGCTTAAAGTTGAAAAGCGCTATTAATTAAAAAAAGTTAAGTTGATAAAGTTAATTTTTTGTGAAAAAGTTGTCATTTTAAATGCCCCCCTGTGGGCAAATAAACGGTCAGATTTACAAAAAAAAATATACCAAATGATAAGTAAAGACATCAAGCATCTATATAAAAAAAACGGTATCATAGTGGGTTGGGCACAGTGTGGACGAGGCATAGATGGGACAAGTATAGATGATATCTGACAGTGATTAAAATCACTATCATAAGAAACGCTTCGATGCAAATCTGTAGATAGTGTTTCCTTTAGAGAAATTTGCGGAATATTCTAAGAGCAACATCAAATCTTATTCCTTTAATTATATCCTGATTAGTAGTTCTTTGATTTTAAAATATAATATATGAATAAATACTAATTATAGTTTTTAAATTTAGTATGAAATTGTGAGGCCAGCTATGATGTATGGTTCATAGTGTTGGGCGGTTGATAAGAAAGTAGAGCAGAGAATAAGTGTAGCAGAGATGAGAATGCTTAGTTGGATGAGTGGAGTGACTAGAGAAGATAGGATAAGGAACGAGCATATAAGAGGAAGTATAGGTGTTGCGTCAATCGTGGATAAGATGACAGAAAATAGACTTAGATTGTTTAGTCATGGTATGAGGAAAGAAGAATCGAAAGCTGTAAGAACAGTTATAGAAATGAATGTTGAAGGAAGAAGAGATAGAGGAAGACCAAAAAAGAGATGGAGGGATGCTATTGAATGCGATTTAATAAATTTACTTACTTCTTTTTTTCTTGTAAATTGCTGTGAGATGATTTGATAAATATTTCCATATGTATATATACAGTTATAGTTATTGTATTCGTGCTTCGTCACAAGATAAAAAATTAAAACAAATTCTTTTCGAATGTATGTAATCAAGACTCATAAAAAAATAATCGACAACAACACGGGGTTGTGGCTAACAATTATATTCTTATTTGAATTCGATGAAAGCGAACTCTCTGGGTTAAAAGGATTCAGTGCTTTTTATAGTGAATGATAGTACCCCTAATCCAGGGATATTGTTGTCAGCGCATTTAGTGATCTTTTTAGTTTAATGTATTTAATTATACATTACATGATTATTATATTGAGATAGCACATTTAACAATTGATAAATTGACATATATATAAATAATAAGAAATTGTGTTGAACAGTGTACATGTTATGACAGATAAGTTATTTGTTTGTTTACAAGTAATATAAAATACAGATTATAAATTTTTCATCGATAATCATCAATTAAATTATAATGCAATATACGTATATGCCAAGCTATTGGTCATATACGACAAATAATTTGAGCATAAATATAATATACTCATGTTTATTCTTCATCAGTTGGCGTATAAAACTACATTTAATGGATGTTTGACTTGTGTATAATTGTTTACCGAGACTTAACTTTGAATGATATTATATAATCAGTTAAAGTTAATGTCTCAGTGATTTATTGAATTTTAGTTTTTATAAACTCTAAAGTTAAATAAATAACATAACAAACATATCAAAGTAATATTAACATTTTAAGTATAATAATGAACATAGGAATATCTCGATTTATTATAGTATTAATTATTTAATTAAACAAACTTAAGTAAAACCCTTCTATTTCAAGTGTTTACAGATTAATTATTAGTGATTATACATTAGGAGTACTATTCATTCGTGGTATTTACTTGTTGCTTCAATGATACCTGCACATTAGTAGTTCAAATTGTACAGCTCCAAAATCGACATGTAGAATTGATAACTTTAAAAGTCTAGATAAGTGATAAAAACAAACGAGCATGTATTATTTTGCGTTATAGTCTATTATTATTATGTTTAATGATTGTATTTAATTTTAATTGTTATTTAATCTCTTGTTGTTTTTTTATTTTGAAAATGTAATTTTTTTTTAACACGTTATGTATATTTCTCGATTAACACGTCCACACTTGACATATTTTTTTCGTTTCTATTGTCAGTCGCATCATCTTCCTAAATATGATGTTCAGGATAAAATAATATTTAATTCTGTAATAGATGGTAAGAGAGCAGTTAAACATTGGCGGGATATCAGTCATAAGATAAAATCTAGAAAACTTTCAAGTCTTAAACGTGAAGTTGAACCTGTATCTTTACAATTTTTAAATAATAATAAAAATTATAATGAAGAAAATTTCGGAGATGCTAGAGATAAACCTCTAAAGCCATATAATTTACCCTTCAGTATTATGAATAAATATGATAAAAGTGATAATGATGTTCATGAAAGTAATACAATTGATCAAAATATCAACTATGATTGTAAGTTGAAAAAGTTATTATTTTTAATTTTGATGCAATGCTGAGAAGATATTAATTTTACTATGTTGCGTTTTTATTTTGTGTATGTTGTATGTATTTTTCTCAACTCGCATTTTACTGATTTACTTAATAATTTGTCAAATAAAGACAAATTGTATTTAGTTGAAGAAATTACCCATAAAATTTGAATAAATACCCATCTTTGTTCATTCTCATCTTCAATGTGAAAATGATTACCATAGTTAAATATGATATTTTTGATTAAAAATAGTTTTTGTATTGTTTTAATTTTCTTCTTTAATATTTTTCTATTGTTAATGTCTATACTTTAGATCAAGAAGTAGTTTTATATAGGATAGAGAAATAAATACTCCCATTACAATAACTACTCTTTTACAAAAAAAAAATTTTATAATATTTTAGTGTTAAATTATAAATATTTTTAACTACATCAAAAATCCATTAATCATTCAAATATTTGTTATAGTTAAAATTCTTATCCAAAATTTATAATTAATTTATACAAATTTTATTATAAATTAAAGGAGATATAGCTAAAAAGGACCTACGTTATTTAGATTCACAAAAAATTTACCAAGGGTCAATGCTGATTCATACAATTTAAAATATAATAAAATTAACCAAAATAAAGCACTAAAATTTCTTACATTTTTAAACTACGTAAAAGAAATATTTGTATTAAACTGAACTAAATACAATTTCTATACTAATAATTCACAACTTTCTTTAATAGATGAATTAAATCAACTGAGTACTAAAAAATGGATGAGTGATTATGAATGTTATGAAGAGCATGATTTAGAAAACGAAGATAATCTCCCTTTATGGACTTCTAACTATGGAACACCAGATCCATTAATAGATATTAGTGATGTCCCATGTGGTGGATGTGGTGCCTTATTGCATTGTCAAAATCCTTCTATACCAGGATATTTACCAAGTGAATTATTTTGTCATTGTGAATCAGCTGATTTAAAAACGATGATTTGTCAACGTTGTCACTTTATGCAAAAGTATAATACAGCTCTATCAGTACAAGTTGATCCAGTTGACTACCCAAAACTATTAGAACCATTGAAAAATAAACGGGCTTTAATAATCTTAATGGTTGACTTAACTGATTTTCCTTGCAGCATTTGGCCAAATATCTCTAATATTATTGGTAAAAGTAAACCAATTGTAGTGGTAGGAAATAAAATTGATTTATTGCCTGGAGATTGTGCAGGTTGGATAGGTAATACACAAAAAGCATTTGAAGAAAGTTTACCTATTGATTTGAATATTAAGCATGTAGCTGTAGTCAGTGCTAAAACTGGATTTGGAATTGAAGAATTAATTAACAAATTACATAAGCTTTGGGAAACTAAAGGAGATGTTTATTTGATGGGCTGTACTAATGTAGGAAAGTCTACAATGTTTAATACTCTTTTACAATCTGACTATTGTAAAACAACAGCTGTAGAACTTATACAAAGAGCAACTACTTCTCCTTGGCCTGGTACAACTCTCAATTTATTAAAAGTAATATGTTCTTAATATATTAAATACAATTAAACTTATATCAATTTTATTTGCATGAGTTCTGTTTTAATTTTTGTATTTAATCATTTTTGTAGTTTCCTATTTTAAGATCATCACATTGGAGGTTGTTTCTAAGAACTCAGCGTTTAATGCGTGAAAACAAAGAACGTGTATTAGAACGAAAACTAGAAAAAGATCAGAGGAGAATGTTAAATATGACAATTAATAATATCCCTACAATAATTGGTAAGATATTATGAAAAAAAAAAAGTAATAATTTTTAGTTTTAAAACTTAATATATTTAAAAATATTTAAAGTTATATTATAATAAACCGTAGTTATATAGATTCTATACAAAAATATTAACCTAAACAGTATTTATTTTCAAAGCTGTATCTAATGTGTAATTATTTCAATTGTTAAAATGTAATGTTTTGTCAACATTGTTTTCTAAAATTATGTGTTTAAATAAGTATATTGTATAGACAATGTTGTTTATTCATAAAAAATTTAATTAATTTAATCGTATTTTTTATTAGGTCACCTTGGTCAAACATTTTATAAACCAAAAGGTGCCAGTGAAAGTGATAAGTTAGATCCATTTTCATCTGTTGCCGTTAAAGTTGATCCAAATCGTATTACTTCTAGTTCATTAGGATTAGATGAAAAAGATCCTAGATTTGTTAACAGCAAATGGTTGTATGATACACCTGGAGTTGTCCATCCTGATCAATCAATTAACTTGTTGACAGCCGAAGAATTGATGTTATCTTTACCATCCTCTGTGTTAAAACCTAGAACGTATAGTTTGAGACCTAAACAAACTTTATTTGTGGGTGGTCTTGGCCGTATAGATTGTTTGACAATTAGTGCAAATTTTGTACGTTTCACAGTTTTTAGTGCCCATACTTTACCAATAACTATTTGTTATACAAGTGATGCAAATGAATTGTATGAAAATCTATTAGGTTCTGACTTATTAGCTGTTCCTTGTGGTTCTCCTGATCGACTAAAAAAATGGCCAGGTTTGCAATGTTTAGAAGAACCATTTAAACTTATTGGAATAAACGAAAAAACTAGTTGTGCGGATATTGTCTTATCATCTGCGGGTATGTTTTATTTATTTTAAATAAAATAAGAAATATTCATTATTAATAAAATTTTATTAAACTAACTTATGTTCTAGGTTGGGTTTCTGTAACACCACATCAAAATGATATTTGCCTCGTACAAGTATGGACTCCAGAGAGAAGGGGTATATTTGTACGAACGCCTTCACTTTTAAAATATGCTGTTAATCAAAGAGGTCCTAGAAAAAAATATACTCCAGCATATCTACCATTAAGGACTAAAGAATAAAATTTTAAATATAATATAATAATTAGTTAATAAACTTAAAAAAGTTTTCATTTAATTTTTCTACTTATTAATTAAATTTAAATTTATCGTTTATAACATCCTCTCTAAAAGCTATTTATAGTCCAATGAGGACAAAAAACCTACCCAGTACATCATAATCAAATCACCATGTCTACACACCAAGACAAAACTCAAAATCAACTGGATTAGGTAAACCGCCTAATATTATAATATACTATGTACAATAATATATATAACTTTATTATAATATAATATGTTTATATTATATTTAAGCTGATGATAAATAAATTAGATTTAATTAATTAAACCTCGAAATAAGATATTAGGGCCTAAATTTGAAGTTTCAAAATTTGATGCACAGACCCCCCAAATTTATTCTACTACATATAAAAGATGAAAAAAATTTAGTCATGATTGATCGACTTAAACTCATGCCACAAAAAGGTTAAATATTTAATTATTTGTCAATATTTATTATTATAAAATAATACAATATAATAAAATAATTGTATAATATTTAAGGTGGGATTGAATACTTTTTTTTTTTTTTAATTGAAACATGTACGTGTAGCGTATACATGCATATATTTATTATGAAAATTTGAATTTAGCTTCACTTTTATTTTAACTAATTAACTGAAAAATGGTAAGTTAATTCAACGGAAAAATAAAATAGTTAAGTCAAGAAGTTTATTAGAAAAATATTTATCTAGTTGAACAGTTAAAAAAAATATTAGCTTATTTACTAGATAATTGCGACCATTGCATATTCAGAATTTATAACCCACTCAATTACTTACAAAATTAATACAATTTAAAAATTTTTTTTTAAATCTAATTTCTAAAAAAAATTAATTTTGTTTTATTAAAATAAAAAATTAATATTATGAAATTATTATCATGTATTTTTTATTATTATAAAAAATATTCAATGAATCATAATTCTGGAACTTATCATAACGTTATGGTAAACCTTAACTAACTTTACGTCTTTTCGCGACGCATTAAATTGAAAGAATTCGATCAATGAGAGTAGTTTTTGCGTTGTTCTTTTTTCACTTATCTAAACAATAAAAAAAATAAAAAACATTTTGAAAATGTGAACAGTTATGTTTTTTTTCCAATATACGGTTTTATTTAAAAAATTTAAATTATTATGGATTTGAAAGTCTGTAGACATATCATCCATCATATTTTTTAGTAAAAAAAAATGCTATAAATGTTGAAAAAATTAATAAATAAATTGAAGGGCTTGCTGCAACAACCAGATAAATACACTTTTTGAAAATTTTCAGGACAATATAAATTTTGATTAAAAACTATTATTTGTACTAAAATAGTGTCAACAAAGTGTATTTGAATTCTACACTCATTTTTACATACATATTTGAAGTTAGATTTAAAAAAAAATATATTAATATTGAAATATTGTTAGTCAAAGTTGAAGGGAGCATGGATTTATCTGGTTGTTGCACTGAAAAAAATTTTATTTTTTATTAGTATTCAAATGAAGTCAATTTTATTCTTAAATGTATTTGGATTTTTAATGCTATGATTATATATAAATACTAAATAACAACTTAAGTTTCTAAAAATGACAGATAAATACAGATTTATCTGGTTGTTGCAGCAAATTACAAAACAAGATAAGTCCATTTCATTAATAACTCCATCACTATTGATCGGATTTAACTAGTTGTTGCGTCTGAATTTCAAGAATAATTTCTTTTATAAATTTCCGTAAAAAAGTGAATTTATCTGGTTGTTTCTGCAAGCCCTTTAATTGTATATATATTTATTTGTATTAGTAATGAATAATAAGAGATTATGCTTTAAACGTAGACTAAGAAGACAATTATTTTAAAAATAAATTTCAACAATATGATAATTTTATCAACATTCTTATTAGCGTTGTCAGTTAGATTGGAATCATCCAACATTGATTTGAAAAGTGTTGTTTAATATACCAGACAAATGATCAATTTTTATTTTGTTCTGAAATGATTTAATGATTGAAGCACACGTCTTTATTAAATAAATATTTGAAGAGTGTATTAAATTAGTTCCTCTTTCTTTTTTTGTTTCTACTAGAAAAATGTCAAATAAGATATATTCGAAACTACTTTTGTGTTAACAATATAATTAGTAAAAAGCCAATTAGGTATATTTTTACCCCGTATATTTTGAATTTTTTTACTTAATTAAGAAGAAGTTTATTTTAATTTAATCACGAAAAAAAATCGCAGTGAACTTGTTTCATTTATAGACGATTATTCGTAATTTTTTTTATAGTTAACAAATAGACGAGTTATGAAAACCTGATTGTGGAAGTGCACAATGTGTTGTAGCCCAAAAAATCATTGTTGTATCCTACCAATCATTTACTTTTTTATTTTGTAAGCTAGTTAAGTATGTGTTGTCATTTAAAAAAATGTAATTGACTGGTTTCTGAATTACTTATAATAACACTCGAAAACATGATTTTTGTATTTCTATATTATTATATATTCATTATAATATAATTTTATTATAATGAGTTTTTTTATATTGATTAAACTATGTATGTTATTTGTCTTAAAAATTATAATGGGTGAGTAACGGTGTACAATAATTATTCATTAATATTCAATGAATAATATATGTACTCACAACAGTATGCCTTACTGCCATATATAATAATTGCTGCGTATCTGCGAATATCGACGTCATTAAAAACAATTAGTTACCTGTATTTGTAATCCATCGTGTATTATATATGTATATTAACTCAAAAATTAAAAATTTTATATCTAATAAACGAATAAAATTATATTAAAAATTCAAATACCAAATACTATTAAGTTAAAAACTAAAACATTTTATTAAATGCATAATATGCGTTTCCATTAAAAATAAAACTAAGTTGACACCCTTACAAGGCAAACAAAGTTTTTTTTTACCAACATATGTTTCTTGATTAATCGGATAAAAGTTATTTTTTAGATTCATTTATTATAATTTAAAGGGGTGTCGACTTTATTTTTTTAATGTCTACATACATATTAACTATTTTATAAAATAGGAAATAGTCTAATTTAAAAAAAATGACCAGTCGATAACAATTTTTGAACCAGTATTTCAGTAGTTATTCACAATTTAAAGTAATGACTAAAGGTGCTGCTATTTTTATCACTATTCATTATAAGACCGTGTACTTCTAAAATAAGAATAACTTCCTAATTACTATTCCAAAAGATGTTATCTACCAATGTAGTTATTTAACAAGATTACTTTTTTTATTTTATAAGCTAGTTAAGTATGTGTTGCCATTTAAAAAATGTAATCGACTATTTTCCGTATTACTTATAAAAAAACTTGAAATCAAGATTTTTTTATAATTCCTTTTCATAAAATTATTTTGGTCATAATTCATTTTAATCTAAATTTTATGAATAGAATATATTTTATCAATCTTTTTTTATTTTTCTAAGTTATCTTGTGAAATTTTTAAGTTCGAAGTATTACATTAAGAGATAGACATATTTGTTAAATAATTTTTATTCTCTATATTATTTAAAATTTATTTTTCAAAATTCAAAGATTTATATGTTTTTATATATTTTAATAATTGTTATTTTAGTTAAATTATTTATGTAACATTTTACATGGCGTATTGATACGCATCAATCCATCATATTTTTTTGTAAGAATAATGCTATAAATTTTGAAATTTTAAAAAATTAACAAATAAATATATATTTTATTAATAGTAATAAATAATAAAAGAATATGCTTTCAACGTAGTCTAATTGTGTACCTTAGAGGGAAATAAATCAAAGTACGTCAAAATAACATATATATAATTAAATTCTTCTTAGAAATAAGAATTTAATGATACTAAAATGTTATAATTAAAAAAAAAATTATAGATTTCGTTTCCGAATTACTTATAATAACACTCGAAATCATGATTTTGTTGTATTTCTATATTATTATATATTCATTATAATAACATTTTATTATAATGAGTGAATACTGGTGTACAATAATTATTCATTAGTTATTAATAATAACGTAAAAATAACGTTGAATAGCTTTTTTATATTGATTAAAATAGATATTACTTATAAAGTGGATTTACTAATGAAACCTCCTTGTATCTTATATTTCTATTGATTTGTTATAGTGACTTTACATGAATTAAATAAAAAATTAGAGATGTGGTATTTTCAAATGACTGAAAATGTGTTTTTTATACATATGTTCAAAGATAGGCAAGTTAAGTTAAATATGAACAATGACAATGAATTACTAGTTAAAAGTTTATTACATTATTTAAAAGATTGACATATTTATTAAATAATTTTCATTCTCTAGATCTTCTTCTTCTTTTTCCCTGCCTTAATCCCAACTACTTGGGGTCGGCCACCCTTATCCTAAACTTCCACTTGACACGATCTCCCACATTATCTACGCTCACATCAGCTATCCTCAAATTGCATTCAATAGCATAAATGCTATTGAATAAAGAATTTCATTCTCTAGATGATTTAAAATTTTATTTTTCAAAATTCAAAGATTTATGTTTTATATATTATAATAATTATTATATTAGTTAAATTATTTGTGTATTGTAATAATTTATTTATAAAAGGGTGTTAAATCCGTCAAAATAAATAAAATTAATAAATATTTATAGTGTGGCAAGGATTTTGACATCAAATAATCAAGAATATTTTTTATAATTAAATGAAATATTTTTTGTAAGGTGACATACGTGTCAAAATATTTTTAATGGCAAATTACTATTAAAAATAATTATTATTATTTTTATATTTGACGAAAATAATTATTAAGTTGAATATTTTCGTATCGAGAACGTAATCAACTGACACGGCCACGGCGTTGTCACACGTTTGACACCCCGCGGTCGTGTCAGCTCCTTTTCAGCCTCCGCTCCACTGTAAACCGGACCGTTACACACACACGCGTTATTCTCGTGGTGTAAAGTCCAATAAATGCCCAGTGTCGAATATCCGCCGCAATAATAAGTCGAGCAAGTCATCTTCATGACACCAACGTATGCGTACCGTCTTCGAATATACCACAAGGATCGACACGTTACTTCGGCGGGTTCCTTTGTTTTCAATAGTTTTAATTTACATATTTGTGTACGCTCCGATTGTTTTTACTCTTTGTGTATTTCAAAAATAAATAAACGGTTTTTTCTCTTTATAAACAACCAGTGTCGACTACATTCTTTTTTGTTGTTTTTGTGACTTAAGACGCAACAAGTGGCTCCCCGGCAGGGAATCGAACCCCGGTCTCCCGCATGACAGTTGGGGATACTTACCACTATACTACCGAGGCAACACAACATATACCACTAGTAAGTTTTGTTATTTTTTTCACATTCACATATTTTGTTTTATCTCATACACAATCGTAATAAATAATCGGGGAACAAATTTTCAATACATCTATACAAATCCTTCCTAGTTAGACCTGTGAAATGTATAAAAATAGGGTATCCGAGTTTAATATTCGGAACAGTACATTTAAAAACGGATTAACAAAACACTGAACAAGAGGTGTGGTCTCTTGCAACGACGTTCTGTTAATCCGCTTTTAAATGTCTCGATACTCAAAAATAAATAAAATGATCGACTCTTTTAGACTTACCAAAATATACTCTCACGACTTACTACAAAAGTTTGTAAAATTTAAGTAACGATATTTTTAGATATTGTATTTGAAATAGGATAGCAAGTATTTTTATATTAAATCAAACAAATGATATAAAAAAACTTTTATGGCTATAATTTTTCATTTTATTATTTATTATTCAAGACAATTATCATCTTTTTAGATTAAAAATTCACATTCCTTAATTTACTACTTACATAACCTAATCTAACCTGTTTAAAATTCAACTTGATCACTGTTGATTTTTTTTTGAACACTCATTTGCAACTAACTCTTTGAAAATAGTTAGCTTACTATGTTATGAACAGTGGAAATTGTACTCGAAATATTTTCCTACTGAACATACCACATCTCTAATTTTTCATTTAATTCATGTAAAGTCACTATAACAAATCAATAGAAATATAAGATACAAGGAGGTTTCATTAGTAAATTCACTTTATAAGTAATATCTATTTTAATCAATATAAAAAAAATATATAGCAAAAATAGATGAATAGGTAATAATTATTATAACAACTAGAAATCATTTTTTTTTTAATTTATTCATTAATAATTAATGAATAATTATTGAACACCAGTATTCACTCATTATAATAAAATTATATTATAATGAATATATAATAATATAGAAATACAAAAATCATGATTTCGAGTGTTATTATAAGTAATTCAGAAACCAGTCAATTACATTTTTTTAAATGACAACACATACTTAACTAGCTTACAAAATAAAAAAGTAAATGATTGGTAGGATACAACAATGATTTTTTGGGCTACAACACATTGTGCACTTCCACAATCAGGTTTTCATAACTCGTCTATTTGTTAACTATAAAAAAAATTACGAATAATCGTCTATAAATGAAACAAGTTCACTGCGATTTTTTTTCGTGATTAAATTAAAATAAACTTCTTCTTAATTAAGTAAAAAAATTCAAAATATACGGGGTAAAAATATACCTAATTGGCTTTTTACTAATTATATTGTTAACACAAAAGTAGTTTCGAATATATCTTATTTGACATTTTTCTAGTAGAAACAAAAAAAGAAAGAGGAACTAATTTAATACACTCTTCAAATATTTATTTAATAAAGACGTGTGCTTCAATCATTAAATCATTTCAGAACAAAATAAAAATTGATCATTTGTCTGGTATATTAAACAACACTTTTCAAATCAATGTTGGATGATTCCAATCTAACTGACAACGCTAATAAGAATGTTGATAAAATTATCATATTGTTGAAATTTATTTTTAAAATAATTGTCTTCTTAGTCTACGTTTAAAGCATAATCTCTTATTATTCATTACTAATACAAATAAATATATATACAATTAAAGGGCTTGCAGAAACAACCAGATAAATTCACTTTTTTACGGAAATTTATAAAAGAAATTATTCTTGAAATTCAGACGCAACAACTAGTTAAATCCGATCAATAGTGATGGAGTTATTAATGAAATGGACTTATCTTGTTTTGTAATTTGCTGCAACAACCAGATAAATCTGTATTTATCTGTCATTTTTAGAAACTTAAGTTGTTATTTAGTATTTATATATAATCATAGCATTAAAAATCCAAATACATTTAAGAATAAAATTGACTTCATTTGAATACTAATAAAAAATAAAATTTTTTTCAGTGCAACAACCAGATAAATCCATGCTCCCTTCAACTTTGACTAACAATATTTCAATATTAATATATTTTTTTTTAAATCTAACTTCAAATATGTATGTAAAAATGAGTGTAGAATTCAAATACACTTTGTTGACACTATTTTAGTACAAATAATAGTTTTTAATCAAAATTTATATTGTCCTGAAAATTTTCAAAAAGTGTATTTATCTGGTTGTTGCAGCAAGCCCTTCAATTTATTTATTAATTTTTTCAACATTTATAGCATTTTTTTTTACTAAAAAATATGATGGATGATATGTCTACAGACTTTCAAATCCATAATAATTTAAATTTTTTAAATAAAACCGTATATTGGAAAAAAAACATAACTGTTCACATTTTCAAAATGTTTTTTATTTTTTTTATTGTTTAGATAAGTGAAAAAAGAACAACGCAAAAACTACTCTCATTGATCGAATTCTTTCAATTTAATGCGTCGCGAAAAGACGTAAAGTTAGTTAAGGTTTACCATAACGTTATGATAAGTTCCAGAATTATGATTCATTGAATATTTTTTATAATAATAAAAAATACATGATAATAATTTCATAATATTAATTTTTTATTTTAATAAAACAAAATTAATTTTTTTTAGAAATTAGATTTAAAAAAAAATTTTTAAATTGTATTAATTTTGTAAGTAATTGAGTGGGTTATAAATTCTGAATATGCAATGGTCGCAATTATCTAGTAAATAAGCTAATATTTTTTTTAACTGTTCAACTAGATAAATATTTTTCTAATAAACTTCTTGACTTAACTATTTTATTTTTCCGTTGAATTAACTTACCATTTTTCAGTTAATTAGTTAAAATAAAAGTGAAGCTAAATTCAAATTTTCATAATAAATATATGCATGTATACGCTACACGTACATGTTTCAATTAAAAAAAAAAAAAAAGTATTCAATCCCACCTTAAATATTATACAATTATTTTATTATATTGTATTATTTTATAATAATAAATATTGACAAATAATTAAATATTTAACCTTTTTGTGGCATGAGTTTAAGTCGATCAATCATGACTAAATTTTTTTCATCTTTTATATGTAGTAGAATAAATTTGGGGGGTCTGTGCATCAAATTTTGAAACTTCAAATTTAGGCCCTAATATCTTATTTCGAGGTTTAATTAATTAAATCTAATTTATTTATCATCAGCTTAAATATAATATAAACATATTATATTATAATAAAGTTATATATATTATTGTACATAGTATATTATAATATTAGGCGGTTTACCTAATCCAGTTGATTTTGAGTTTTGTCTTGGTGTGTAGACACGGTGATTTGATTATGATGTACCGGGTAGGTTTTTGTCCTCATTGGACTATAAATAGCTTTTAGAGAGGATGTTATAAACGATAAATTTAAATTTAATTAATAAGTAGAAAAATTAAATGAAAACTTTTTTAAGTTTATTAACTAATTATTATATTATATTTAAAATTTTATTCTTTAGTCCTTAATGGTAGATATGCTGGAGTATATTTTTTTCTTGGACCTCTATTTTGGTGGTTCAATTTAAAAAAAAATGGAATTTACTCCCACCCTAAATATTATATAATTTATTTATTATGTTGTAATATTTTATAATATTACATGTAATTTTTTGAATATTTCAGTGCAAATTTTTGTACTGTGAAGGTTAAGTGTACTAGAGTTATTCATTGTATATTAAGAAAACCAGAAAAAAACGATTTTTATCTGATTTTTTTTTAATAACAAGTTTTAAAGATAGAACAGCGCAACCAACACCAAAATGTACAAAATGAATAAAAATATTTTTGTTATTATTAATATTTTCTTCCTACTTAGTTGGAAATCGATTCTTAGCTTTCCTTTATATCAACAACCAATAAGAAATAATTTTTAAATATTTGAGCCAAAAAATTATTTTAATTGACAAACTTTTCTAATCTAGTTAAGTGAAAAAAAATTTAAAGTTATCTTTTTTAATTTAGCTAGTTAAATATATAATTTGGTAACTTTTAACTATTAATTTATCGACATTGTACATATTTCACAAAACTCGAGTTAATTATTTCCATTAACTTGCCCATCTTTGAATATATGTATAAAACACATTGTCTTTGATTTAAAAATAACACGTCTCTAATTTTGTTTTGTAAATTATGACGTTTTAGCATCATTAAATTTATATTCCCAAAAAATTTTTTGTATATATATAGGTTATTTTGATATTTTTTGATTTATTTCCCTCTAAAGTACTCATTTAGTTACAGTACATATGCTTTTTAATTCAATGATGACAATTTTTTTAATAATATGTAATATATAACAGGTAATAACAAAATATGTATTACATAAATGGATGACTGATTAATGATTATTCATAGAACTTCTGTATTTATCACATTTAGCTAGCAAATTATTTACTATCAAGGTTTTAGTTATTGTTATAGGTTTTATAATTAAAGGTATTAAATCAATTTTTATATTCTGATATGAAATCGAATCATTTTGGTTAATAGGTATATTATATTTAAGCCAATCCAATCAACATTCACATATATCTAATAAATTAAGTTTAAATTGTTTTTTAATTCACCATTTATTTTGAATTTAACCAAAATTTGAGTTTTTTATTTCAATAACTATACTATCTTGATTTTTCAAAATTAAATAATTAATGTAAGATTTAACTACTAAAAACCCATATAAATGAAACTATTTATACTGGTTTCACGATATATTTTAATCTATATTTGATTAAATTTAAAAAAAGGTAATAATCACTTTGAAAATGTATTACGGTATACTTGTAAATGTGTGAATAATCTAATTATCTAGTAGATAGCTGGACTATTTACACATTGCTAGTTGTTACAATTTATACTACTAGTTGTTATTATGTAAGCAGAAAAAAAACAATTTTTTTTTTTGAGGATTTTTCTTACACAAAATTTTAACATCTAATTATGTTAGATGTTAAAATCCTTTAACATCTAAAAAAAAAAATTCCTTATAATTTAGTTCATTAATGACTTGAAATAAGGCCTATCGAACAAAGTGTCAAATTAATCAGCAAATAAACGCGTCATGGTTAATTTAATACAGCAAACCTTATACTTCCCTAGACAGCACTTTTTGTTAGTTAAGACCTATCCCAACACAAAATTAAAAACACTTATAATAAAAACATAGTTCTGGTGCTTTTGTTAATATTTTATTAAACATTCTGTTTAGTTTATGATTATACGCAAAATATTTAATTTTATCACTTATAAACAAGTTTAAACTAAAAATAAAAATAAACTAATTGTATAGCAACTATTTACCTTTTTTTTTTAGAAAATAGTGTATTTTAACTAATTTAGGGTATTTCTATAAATACTCCTTCAATTTTCTAACATTTTTAAATATATGTAATCATAGACATAAGATTTTTTTTCTGAAGAGGGGGGCTAAATTAAAATTTTCTCCCTACAAATTATAATTTCAAAACAACAATGCCATAGCCTTCTCACTCGGTTACTGATTGATGTATTTTATTCATAACCTACTACATTATATAATTTAAAAAATGTTGGCATTAAAATATCTAAAATTAGAAATTATGTATTTTGATCCATTTAACATAGACATTATTCATTAAACATGAAATAAACGAATAAAACATTTTTTTCAGGTTTCTTACATCTCTAGTTGTGATACAACTATTGATTTTTATTTTTAGTTAAAGACTATATTTGAGTTAATTAATAAATGTAAAAAATTATAGCAATTATAGTATTAACTAGGTAGTGTCGGCGCTAGGTTTTGTGCATATCATATTTGCTGGATCCCTGTTTTAAAAGAAAACAGTCAAATGGAATAAATCCATTAGCAAAAATTAGTGCGAAGTCCTAAACATATGTCCCATTTGACCAACTCTATCCTTGGTACTGAAGCTAGGATGTTTAAATATTTCATGGTCTCTATTATTTATTGAAATTTTTTTTTAGCTATTTTCTAATTCCAACCCCCTTTTTTTTAGCTTTTATAACAGGCAAAAGTTTTATTAGATTTATGTGAATGATTTACAAATGTATTCGAATTCAAAACTGATTATTTTTATTGGAAGTATATTGCAATGTTAAATTTATTTACGAGATATTATATATAATTTTTGTTATAGTCAATTTTTAATTTAGAGCGGTAACTTAGTAATACTTACGTGAACATATTAGCATATATTTTAGCTTTGGTAAAAATTAACCTTAAAATCAAAATGTTGTAGTCAAACCTAGTATTAAAACGAAATTATTAATTATTATCATTAAACAAACTTAGGTAAAATCAGGATTTTTTAAATCTTGTATTTTATTTGAAACTTGCTTTTTTTAATTCTTTTAGCTGCTTGGACCGTATGAAGGTGTTTGCCTCAGATTTCAAGGAGAACTTCAATCCACCAACTAGAAAATAACTTAGTAAAAAAGAAACAGAAGAAAAACTTGTTATAAAAACATAATTTTTAATTCATAATAGTGAAACTAGTCATTTACGGATATACATAAATTTTTTATTGTAACTTTATGATCTAATACTTTACAAAAAAAAAAATTTATATAAAATCTTTAAATCCACAATTAAAAGATGTAGCAACCATGCGTAAGTTCAATAGGGTAAATTCCTATAAAACCCCCAAAAAATACATAAAATGATATAAATGTATATTTGGGACTGGTTGAAATTTATTTAGCCTCAATATTTTTTTTCAGAAATATTTATTGAGTTGGCTTATAGTCTCAAAATCAGTAGTTATAGAGAAAATTATCATTTTTTTATTGTTTTAGTTTCGATGCAAAAGCTGAGAAGGTATTAATTTTTCTATTATGTGTTATTTATTTATTTATTTTTTTGTCTGTTAAATTTTTTTTCAGTTCTCACTCGGAGGTCAAAACTTTAAGTAACCTATAGAAAATAAAACTTTTTCAAACTTAACTTTTGAAAATAATTCGGAAATACTGACAATGTTATATATCATAAATTAAAGATTATGTAATATAATTTAATTTGAAAAAATAAATTGTCCTTATGGCTTATCATTATAGTAAAAATAGACATCAAAGTTAAAGAAAAAATTACGATTTTTGTGTAAAAATTCTCGATCATATATATATATCACTTAATGATCACTTAATTATATATACCATATATATATATATATATAAATATATGGTATATAATATGGTATATATATATAAATTTTATATTTTAGACTTTATATTACTGTAACAATTTAAAAAATTATAAATTAATACAATTATAAAAAAATTAAATTTATTATTATTAAGTAAAATTAAAACTATATTAAAAATATTATTAATTTAAAAACTAAAAAATATTAAAACTATTAAACTCAAAAAGTCACAAAAAATTACTGAAAAGTTGCGGATACGAACACATACTTTAGAGTATGTGATTAGCGTTGATAATAGTAATTTTTTGTGGCTTTTTGAGTTTAATGTTTTTAATATTTTTTAGTTTTTAAATTAATAATATTTTTAATATAGTTTTAATTTTACTTAATTGATTAGCCACAAGTGATCAATTTTTATTATATTATTATTATTTTGTACGATTTCAAATATCATGAAAAAGGAATTGGCTTGCGATAACTCATCAAAATCTAATTTAAAACTTTCTTTGTGCACATTTTTTTTTCGATTTTACGCTGTTATTACTAATTGAGAAATGTACAACTAGGTGATACATGTGGAGACTACAATTATTATATCACCTATTTACATAAGAATTATACGAATTTAACTTATATTAAATATGAAGTTAAACTTATTTTAATTTTTTTGTCTTTAGGAAGTCGAAAAAACCGACTTTAAAATTTTGAACTAGCTCTAATTGCCTATTTTTTTATATACCAACAAATTTGATGTACGATTCCCGAGCCAATCAAAATAGATTTGTTTCATATTAAAATTTTGTTTTATATTGACAGTTATAAAGATTAACTTTAGAATTAATTATAAAAAAAACAATAGCACAGTGAAGAAGCAGCAAATTAGATAAGTATATATCGGTGTCGATGAGTTCATTCCCAAGACTTATTAAAATTAAAATTTATGTAAATTTTTTTTTTGCCAACTGGCGAATTAAATGATGTACGAGTTGATTCCGAGATAATTAAAGATTATGTATTAATTGATTTTCTCATTGTTATATTAGTATAAAAATAATATCTTATTACGAATATCTCAGATAATATTTAATACTCTATAACATAAGTTGTGCATCAAACAGGTCTTCAATACCGTTGTAACCGTTACATATTACATTTAATACATTTATTATATAACAAAGGTTTTTATCAATGGAATTTAATTTAAGTGAAAAATCTAAATTTTTAATTCTGATGGATAACCTTAATAATTATGTTGACAATAATTAACTAAATTTTATGTTAATTTATCTTGAATATTTTAATTTCAAGATAACATAAGAATATTATAAGTACTGATATCGTGCGAGTATATATTATATATATGTTTAAGTATATATATATATCTCATACATACAAATATGTCTTTTTTTTCTTTAATTAGACTAATAGATCTCTACAACATTTGCGTAAACGTCTCAGAGGATTATCAGGAATAATTTTTGACAAAAGACCTTTTACCAGGGGATTTGAGTGAGAGGCTAATTGTGAGTGGAATTTTTTATAATAAGTGATTGCTTCATCTTTCACAGTTTTAATTTTCAGGTCAGTTGGATGACAGTGTGTAGTTGGAAACGTATGGAGGGAAATTAGTTAGTTTTTAAAGGGTCATATTTTGAAAAGTTTGTATTTTATTTAAATTAATTTTTTTGGCATTATCCCATAATTAGATGCCATAGGTCCAAATTGGTTTAATTAGGGATTTGTACATTAATAGTTTTGTTTCTAAGTATGTGTATTTATTATTAATTATTAAAGTTTTAAGCATATGGAGTCTGAAGTTTAATTGAAGTCTTTTTTCACAAGTGTGATAGGCCTATATAAGTTGGCGGTCGAGGGTTAAGCCAACATATTTTACTGATGAAGTTTAGGGAATTTGATTGCCATAGAAAGTAATACTTGGACATTTTTCAAGCCTAAGAGTAAAGATTTTGTGAGCTGATTTAGCCTAATTGACCTTATACCTCCAATTCTTATACCAGACTTCCAATAATAAAAGGTGATTTTGTAAATTATACGAGGCTATAATAGAATCTTAATTTGTTAATATTATTACTTTATCATCTGCATAATCTGTCACAGAGGTGTTAGGCGTAGTTGGTTGGTCTGAAGCGAATATATACCTCCTTGTGGTACGCCGGCTCTAATATTTACTATGTCGGAATAAGAGGATTTATAATGAATATAAAAATGCTGATCGGTTAGATATGATTTTAGAAGTAAGTAATAAATAGGAGGCAAACATTTCTTTAATTTGTATAACAGTCCTTTATTCCATACACGATCGAAAACCTGTAAAATTGTATTTTCATTAATAAAAGGAAGCATGCGCTTAGGTATGAGCTTTTAGTTAGCTTAAAGTTGAAAAAACTAGTCATTTTCTTAGTTTGATAATTTTATTATTTATAAGCCACTTAAAAATACATTTTTCCATTTAAAAACAAATATTATCACAATTTTTTTTGAAAATCATAGGATAGAGGAACTTATCAAATTAAAAAAATATTAACATGTTTTATACTATTAAAAATAATACTAAGTCATAGTAAAACAATCATCCTATATAAGAGTTCATAAAAACACAAGGCAAAACTCTAAAAAGTCTATTTGAACATATTTGAATACTTTTATTTTAAATTTAGGACGGTATTATCTGAACCGTCCTAAAAGTAACGGGTGGAGTATCTTTGGCAAAATTGTTTTTGTCTGTATTTTTTTAATATATGAGGGTGCTACCAAAAAATAATTATTAAAAAAATTCGCATAATTTTAAAAAAATTATTCAATCTGACAAAATAAATTATTCTCCATATTATTAGATTTGGAACGGCTCTAGGTATAATTAATATATTTATTAAGCTATTCAAATAAATAATGTTTAACTATTACTTATTCTAGACAAATTTTTGTCTTAGAAAACAAAACTTGAAGTATTTTAAATTTGATTTATTTGTGTGAACCATTTATATCATTTTTATACCATTTAAAGTAGAATGAACTAAATAAAATTTTGATTGGTCGATAACTATTGGTTTTGTAATATTGTTTTTTGTGTTAATATAACTTTTACGTAGAAGCGAGAGATGTTCAAAATAGTCGAATTCTTATCTGTGCGTTATGCGTATCGTTTCATTTCGAAATCTTTGAATGCTAATATCTTAAAATTCCATTTTAACTTTCATAAATTAACCCTAAAATTTACCTATAGAAAAACTCTTTTTTGTAATAAACTTCATATTTAACACAGTTCACAAAAATAAATAACTTTTTTTTGGTATTTTTTTATGAAAAAAATATTATCTAACAAAAAATATTGAAAACAGTATTTTTAATAAATCACAGTGTGTAACGTGGGTGGGTACAGCTCATACATATGTATGGGCACTCCACTTACGCTATATACTTTATGTATTAAAATGTATGCAACTCATTAAATACTTATATTAAAGTAATTATTGACCTATCAAATATGTTTGTATGAAAAAAAGGCTGTTTTAAAATTTTAAACCATTTTATAACTTTATTTTTTACTTAAAAAATTGTATTATTGACACTTTTACCATTAGTAAATTCTCAACTGTCTGGTTATAAAAATATTTTATATCCTGAGTAAATAATTAGTATTTTAGTGTGTAACTAAAATAAGTAAAAAAAATTATTTCCGAAATTTTTATAAAGTAAATAATTGTGAAAAGTGTGTTATGATTAAGGTCCGGAATTATATGCATTTATTGATTTTGTTAAGTTATTCCAAACACACCATCAGTTAGTACAATTTTTTTATTGATTAACTTGAAAATATAGTAATGTGTTGTTACCAAGGTCATAGTTTATAGGAGGGTTTCTTAGAAAAATATTTCTACATTACGACAGAGTTGCACAAAATTGGAACCATCCAAAGAAGTCCAAACAAAATTTATAATTGCATATCATACCGTCTCATAGTTATGTTAAACAGATCACCTTGTGTGTATAATTAACATATACGAAAATATTAATATTATATTTTTATTTCAACCAGTTATGATACTATGACTAATCGCTAAAAGAAAAAAATTCAATACTATTGAATTTACTGAACAGTATGTTAATTATCTAATAAAATCAAACTTTTTTTTTAAGAAATAACCAAGAAATATGTGTATTATTTTTTTTTTTTTTTTGAAAATTATGTAACTTTTTTAAATACGATTCGATTCAATAGAAGAAGAATACTAATTATACATATATATAATAACTATTATATTTATTTAAAGGATTTCGTTATATTATGCGTTAATTTTGATATTTAAATAGTATGCAGTTATTTAAAAATGAAAACTTTTTACTTATAAGTAAATGATCTGTAAATTCATATATTATTAAAAATTAATTTTGATCTCATTCATACATCATAAAATATTTTAAATAAAGTGTTATTTTCAATATAATGGCTCAATCATAGTCAATTTTCATTTTTTAAAAGCAATTAAAAAGCTTTTAAAGCTCTTAAAAAATTCTATTCATTCTCATCTAGGAACAATATGAAAAAGAGTATAAAATTTGATTTTTAAGTTAGAAATATTGTATATTTTTACGTTTTTTAATTATTTAAAAGTACATTTAAATAGTTGCCGTACAAAATTTATTTGGGAAAAATTCATACATTTTTGACATGACTTGGAAGTATAGGTAAAAATTATCATGTTTTGCCATCTCTACGTGGGTTGCATTGTATATCACATATTATGAATATAAAAAATCACTAAAACCGGGTTCCCAAACTTTAAAACATAAAATAATAAGTTGAAAATGAGACAAAATCTATTTAATCGTACAGATTAAAAAAAGCTTTAAAGATCACATTAGGGATTGATAGATTTTTTTCCTCTGATTAAAAATAATATAGTGATAAAAATGTTATATTTATGTACGAATTTTTGATACTTTATCATAAAAATAACACTATTTGTGTATATAATTAATGTGTATATTAAAAATACTGATTTGATTTGATAATTTCTTTGAGTGTAATCTTTTTTCAATTTAAGTACTAGTTAGAAATTTAAGTGTTTTGGTAAATATTTTAACTTTAAAATTTGTTCATTATATACTAATATTCTATTTTTCTTTAAGTGAATTTAAATTAAATATGTTTAACAATAAATATATTTTTTAAATTATTTAATTTTAATTACAAACATAACCTAACTTTAAATATTTATTCAATAATAAAAATCTATTGTGATTATTTCTTATTGAGTAGCTAGAGTCAAGCTTAATATAGTTTTCTAACGAATATCGAGCCGGCAGACAAAAATGAAGAAACTTACGGAGATCATTTTTAGTGTTGCAATTTTGTCTTGGTGATTATTGTGCTGCATCCTTCATTCCCTTACATCTCTGATAAATATGGTGCTGATGATTACTTAAGCATCAAAAATTAAAATTTGGACAATTTTGCTTTCATGAAAAACTAAAAATACTTGATTCTTTAACATTTTGAACGTGCGTTGAGGTCAAATACATTAGTATGACGCATGCAATGTTGTAAACAGAGCCTCCGACGCATCACTGTTAAAGTCTAATCTGAGTAGTCCTTGAATGTTCCAAATACAAATAACTTGTTTATATGCTTTATTATTGTTTTATTTATGATTATATTTCTCTACGATGTAAATATTATTGTAATGGCTTGAAAAATCTTCATAAAATCTAGATAGATCTATCATTAGAACGATTCTATATACTTGACATTCTAAACACATTTCTACAATTCTATTATAATGCAATAGCGATAAGCAAATATTTTTTTTCTGTTTTGTTTATAAGGAAATAAACAAGTATACCTAACAATAAATCAAATAAATTTAGTTAAAAATATATTTTGTTAAACTTTTAAAAATTCATAGCCAAATTATAATTTTAATTTATGAACTTCTTTTTAATATTATATTATTAATATACATTTATTTATATGAATAATAATTTTATATGACAAAAAACGTTTAATGTATAAAATGTTAAACTACTCTAAATTCTATACAAATATTTGATAATTTTGTCTTTTTTATGTATCAACTCTTGAACACCTATTTCAAATGTTAAATAGGTATTTGAGTGATTTTCACATATACAATACAGCAGACTGAATGAGAAGTACAAGAAAATGATTAATTTGTATAATAGGTAAAAGGATTAAATATCATAAAATAAGTAACTGAGAGAACAATAAAATGAGATTGACATTTAAAGCGGAAGAAAAAAATCAAATTAATAAATGTATGGTTGTAAATCATAATTAGTTTTTTTAGACAGTTGAGTTAATTTTGTCCAATAAATGGAACAAATCAATGTAACCTGTACAATTGAAACTGAAATAATTTATAAGGTATTTCGTTTATTATGAACCAGTCAATTTACTTAATAATTCTTAATGGTAACATATTAGTATCATATACAGAGTGTTCAGTAAGTTAGGAAACAGTTAAATTGTTACAAACAATGAGTACAATAGAAATTCGTTTCCTTATTTACTGAACACCCTGTATGTTGTTAAATGAAACATTAAAATGTATGGCTTTAAAAAGCATAAAGGATGTATTTAGAAAATACTTAGTGATAGATAAATTGAGGATTAAAAATCTCGATAAAGCCAAAAAATTCTCAAAATTATTTTAATTAATAACAATTAAAAATTAATTCTTGAAAAGGGTTACTCTGTATACTCAAAAATGTTAGTGGTAAAATATTTAGTGATGTACAGTAGTGTGCCCAGTAATTTAAAATTATGGGAATTTTATCAAAATATACTACTCCTATGAAATTTTTTATTATTCGTCGATTTTTTTCAAGTATGCTTACTATTTGATTTTTGCATCTTAATTAATACCACCATAAATATCACGTTTTAATGAAAAAAAAAAAATATAGGTTATTTTATATTTTTATATGTAAAACAATTAACAAACAGAATTATAAATAGACTTTAAAATTTATTATTATTATAATTAGTGTAATTCTAATTATCTTCCATAGATAATAAGGATATGGCATCAATGGTTTAAAATACTGGGTTTCTACCAGGCCAATTATGTATTTAGCCATTCTATCTACATCGTGTATAAAATTAGTTTCATTTATACATATTATTATTGACCATTAATTGTAAGTGTGACCATATGATAAAAAAAAAAAACTAAAATATAACAGCTATAAAGTCAGATATTATTTTGAGTGGTGTTGATCCCATGGATCAACTTATACTCCATAATGCATCTATCCCATTTAGTAAGTGTCTGTATATGTATAATGATTACAATATTGTATTATATTATTATATAACTAACGAATATATTAAATATTTTTTAGAGATTGTTAAAAAAAATAGAATATTATCAATATATAATTACGACCAATTAAAAACAATTATTTAAGATAAGTGTTATTATTTAAATTATTTTGGAATAAATTGAATAGATACTGTTTTACAAATTGATCATATTCATTAATAATTTAACAATAAAATGCTTTAATTACATTCTGTCAGTGGGTGTTCAATACAACTTCAATCAAACCATAGACTTTATTTGTCTAAATACTACTGTTTATAAACACAATTTATGTATAAACAAAAGAACTCGATTAAGCCTTGTAAATCTCACAAGGCTACCTTCAGCAATAATGTATGAAAAACACATTTTTTACTGAAATCTTTGTTGATATAAACATTATTATGTTTAATATTATTTACGGTATGAACATCATTATGATGAAATAAATCTTTTACGATTAGTTTTTAAATGATATGTCAAGTAATAAAATATATAGTTATTTTATTTTGTATAGAGTAAAACTCTTATAAATTTTTTTTTCAAGAGTCTTATAAATTTGTATGATATAATCAAAAACTATTAACTTCTCAATTCTTAACTCTGACAGAACTAATTATATAGCATGCATCCTAAAACCACAAACTCATAAAAATAACCTATTATAGTTTCTTAATACCTTTAATTAATCTCATTTTAACTAGATATCAATGGTTTTTGTATGTACTTTTAATAACTCAGAGGCATTGCTCTAAGATATTTTGAGGTTAAAATAATTCATTGGCCTTTTTTTTAATTCAAGGTTAATTCTAATGGAATTAGATATAACTTTTTTACAAGACGGTGGTGTGTAAAGTTGTAGTTGTTTATCTGTTCGTTATGTTAAAAATAAAACGTTTTTAAACACTTCCCGCTCATCGTCTAAATATTTAAATGCTATAGTAAAAATACTAAAATCTCAATAATGATATTACAAAAATGATCATCCACTTGTCACCATTTTATTTAGTTCACTTTCCACCTAGTTGTTTAAAAACAATATTACTTCTAAAAACTACCCTTAGAAATCATTTTTTCTTACAATAAACCTAATATTTACTATAGTTAATAGAAAAAAATCAATCTCAATGAATAAATTTTTTATTTGCATATTTATAATAAGAAATATATCATAAATACTTTTTTTTAACGAAAATGTCCGAGATAATATTTTTGATAAATTACACTGTATAGATCTAAATTAATAATAAGTATTTCCCCAATTTGAGTATAATTAATAAATACTTTATAATTTAATACATTGTTCACAACTAATTTCAAATCAAATCTTAGTGAAGTACAAGTATCAATATTATAATATTAAAGAATTATATTTTAATACAAAATTAGAAAAGAAAAAACATGTTTCATATAATTCAAAATCATATAATTACTATTATATTCATATTTTATTACTTAATAAATGTTCTAGTGTAATGTCTCTCTGAGTTCATGTCAAAATGTAAGACCATTTTAGCAAAACATTACGTGTGAACATGAAAAACGAAATTTCTTCCTTACGCTATTTAATTGATAGAAGAACAAATATAATTTTATTAAATAAAATAAAAATGTTATATTAATTAATTAAAACATGTGAAACATCAAAGCAAACTAAGATCATTCTTAACTTAAAGATCATTTTTGTAACTGTTATTATTTGACTTTTTTAATATTTTAAATTACACGGAAAACATCTTGAAAAATGTAATCAAATAGTTGCTATCTATGATATAAACAAAATATTGTCCAAACATGGTAAGTAAATAACACAAAAAATGTGTGCTATTTTTACAAAATAATTTTATTAAGTTTGCTTACATAGTCGTTATTAAGTAGTTAAAATGTAGTTATTGAGCATGAGGTAATTATTTTAAAAAAATTGTATAATAATATCAAACAATTTATTTTTTAAAAACCAATTAGAATAATTATAAAAATACTCAAAATTAGTTATCATAACTAATTTTGATAACATTATAAAAACTAATTTTCTTAGAAAATCATTATATATATTTCATTAAGGAATTGGGTGAAATTTAATTTTAGACGATATTAATAATTTGTGTGAATAATCTCACTTATGGGTATGGATAATGATGTGCATGATTTTTAAATTTATATATTGTAATAAAAAATGACAAATTTATACTAATAAAATTAGCAAATTAAAAAATAACTAACCAGTTACAATTTTTTACTTTTAATCATTTTTCTCTTAAGCCAAAAATGTACTTAATAAAAATAAAAACTATAAGTAAATAAAAAAAATAGTTTAAGACTTTTAGTATTAATGTATCCCTTATAGTCTCCTATAACTTGATCCTGTGACTAACCCTCTCCTTTAGTTATGTCTTGATTCTGTATCGAAGTTGCTAAAATTCAGTATTTTAATAATAGAATAATTTTTGTATAATAATTTCAAATAACTATAGTTATTTCGATTTTTGTGATAATAGTTTTTATAAAACATTAATCATAAAATTAATCTTCAACCACTTTCCATAATTCATTTACATGAAAATAAAAACTGGATTGATGTCCAGTATAATACCATATACCACGATCGTGTATAGAATATATTTACTAACTTAATATTATTGAAAACATTTTAGACAATTTTTAAATCCTAAGTTGTTGTACTAATACAACATTATTAGCAAAAAGTTTCTCGGTAAACAAAGAAAAATCAAAGTATTCTATGCCTTATAAATGATATACCTCAATAATAAGTTTCGTTATAGCGCTGTATTTCAATTTTTTTTGTAATAGTATATAATTATAAAAACTGTCGTGAAAAATAAATAGACAACTGTTACTTATTTAAATACTCATTTGTATATATCAAATTTTTATTGTAGTTTTTACGTAGGAAAAATATAATTAATGTTGCATAAGTTATTATGCGTTTTTATATGTCTTAAGGTCATACTGGTTATAAAATTGTTATTCTTAAAAAAAAATTTTTATGAAGAAAATAAAAAATAATAATTTCAACAAAAAAAAATCTTAACGAGTTAAGCAATAAATGATTATTTTGACATCTAAACACAAATAATCAACTATAAATATCAAATATAACTATTTTTTATATAATTATGCTTTGACGGTGATAATCGAATGATGATTTTTAATACTTTTAAGATTTCGAAGTGGTTAATTTATATCGAATTCTATTAATCCTACATTATCTCTTTTTACGGGCTGGGCGGTTGCGGAATTCTCTGAGAGGAAGTTTCTTAACCTCTTGGGGGTGGGTGATCAGCCCATCGCCAGCGAAAGGAATGACAACTCCATTCACTAAACTGATATTTCATTCAGCAAATGAAGCCACACGTGACCGAGTGTCGAACCCAAGACAATGCGCATCAGACACTACCGCGTTACCGACTTGGTCACACTGTCGCTTGTGAATATTGTTCTTGATATACGTATCCACAATTTTTTTTTGTTAATTTATGTGGCTTTTTAAATTACATATTTTTAATTAAATTTCTATTTTTAGTCATAACATTTTTGCTTCGCCAATTGAAAAAAATAATTGCTTTGTCCCTGAAACTTATCTTAAGTCATTTTTACTAACCACAACTAAACCATTGAATTTTTTATATGTAGAATTTTAACAAATTGTAATATTATCTTAGTGCGTGATAATACCTATAACTATATCAATGTTAAAAAGAAATTCTAAAGAATAATAAATGTCTTCGAAAGTAATAATAATAACACCCTAAATATTGTTTGGTGCAAATAGGCGGTTTATCCTTCCCAGTTAAAGAAAGTAGCTTCCATCCAAATGACAATTTTTTAGAACATTTATTTATTATTGTATTGAAATGTTATTTAGGGTTAAAAAATTTAACTCGAATATTTTTTTAACATTTTTTACGGCTAAAGAAGAGATTTTATACTAATTACTATGAGTTCATCTGTGCCTTGTGATTATTTCATAAAAATTTATACTAACATACACAATAGAATGTTCATTATTATATTACTATGATCGCCTATTAAAGGTAAAAGAAACTTAAATTTTTTTGGAATCTATGTTCACAAAAATGTGGGGCTCCAGACATATGCCCTTAAAACCCTGAGACAAACTCACACATCGTAATTTGTTACATTGTTATTATTTACACTCGATTTCTTCTTTTGACTATGGATTATTAAATTAAATTCCGGTTTCAGCAAAAACTTTATGTCCGTCCCCACTGAAATACCCGGACTTGTTAAAAGAGTAGGGGAGAATAGCAAAGAGACAGTTACCTAAAGACGCGCTTGTTTGCTTTACTCGTGATAATCGTACAGCAAACGTGCGATCGAACAACCGATTGCTTGGTAAATTTTTCGGTCTAATTAGTTTGAACTAATTGTATGTAAAAAACACAAGTGTTTGAGAACTGTTCACGTAGTATTACTGTTTAAGTCGGATAAGCAACAAATCTTATAAAGCGATTGGCGATTAGTAAATAGATATCTAATCGGTGAGTATCAATTCTATAGTTATTTATTAGTAATTTTAAAGTGGCTTATTTAACATTTATAAGTATGACGGATATCTAACTGAAGTTGAACATCCATGCATCTTTATAAGAAATTCTTCTTGAATATTAGTAAGAGACGTTGTTTATGGTCTTCAGATTCGTACAGTATTGTTAAGTAAAAACTTCTTAAGAAATTTTCTGTAGTCTGTGATATTTGAAGATATCAACCAATCATCTAATATTGAGTTGAATATTGTTTTGAAAATAATCATATAATTTTTTTGTACATTCATACTTCAATTTACTCGAGTTATTTATTTTATGTTTGTTTTTTAATGCTTTCTAAAACACCAAATTGATTTCATAAGGCAATGTTTCTTTTTGTTTACTTATCACATTTTTTTAGATATTTTTTTTCAAAATTAAGTAAAATGAATATTTCGAATTTTATTTGAGTATTTCTAAATTTTATATGTATAGATAATAAAAACTTTTACATTTTATTCTAAGACAGAGTCACGAACTTTTACAATTATCTTTTGGGTAGAAAAAGAAACCTGTAAAAAACTATTATATTTATGTTAGAATTTATTCTTAAATAGTAGATTAGTTATTGAACATTTCGCTTATTTATTTGTAATAAGTAAGGAAGTACGGTATTAATTTATTAAAAAATTGATTTGCGATAAAATAAATATGGGGAGAAAATTTTACGAGCAGAATAGAATGAAGTGTCACATATATTTTGGTCTAGGCCTTGAAATTGTCCAACATCATAAGAGATACTAGGCGAGTTGAATATATAAACGCAAATAAATCGAACGTTCTGTAGCTACTCTTGTGTTGAAATGTGTCTATCACAGTTATAAACATAACCGCTATCTTCAAATCGATTGCTGTACATAATAAAATAATATATTGACCATGGTCCACTAATTAAACGTTTATTATTACACTGTTTTGAAATCGTGATTGAAATTTTTAAGAATAACATCTCATATTACTAAACCATAAATTTGTTTCGGTCAATATAATACAACAACTATTCACCCCAATAATAAGATTTTGCAATACATTAATTAGTCATAGAATAATAATACCAAAATATTTAAATTCTTGTCTCTGAAAAAAGTGTATTAGTACATTTTGTGAAATATAAATAAATAAATTATTTTCATAAAAAATATTTTAAATATAAAATAAACTTTTTGAAAAATACTAAAGTAAAAATGAAAATATTCAATATTCTTCAATCATAAAAAACGAGAATTCAGTTATAATAAGTTTAAATGTATCAGTTTTATTTACACTTAAGACGATATATGTCTTGTTTTTAAATTATCAATTTTATACTGTAAACAAACAGTTATGCGTGTAATGTTGATAACCTTGACTTGTCAATAAATAATATTTAATTCGATGTATTTAAGTTAAGTACTTATCATAGATTACTTAATTAAATTAATTAAATTTATTATGAATCGTATTCAGTAATATTATAAGACTACATTTATATCACAAGTTTTAAAGAAATGTTATAATTATTTTTCTTAAAGATATATTTCGTTATTATCACCAAGATTGTTACTTCTAGAGTTGCACAAGGATGCGGTGTACGTCTCACGTGCGTCACGTTACCAAGGGATCTTTCCAACTTCAACTCCCTCCCTTCTTACACAAGGAAAACCCGCGAAACCTAGTTCCGGTACTGGTTACTTCTTTAACTTGTTTTTACTTTCAATGTCAACTTGGTTCAAGATATTTGTCTAGTAAACCTAACAATTGTATGAAAATATATTTACCTTTAATTTAACTGGTTTTCAAGATTAAACAATGTTCAAAATTTACCAACAATTTATCGGTTTAGTATATTAACTGCGACTCGCAAAAGTTATGATATATATATATATATAATTATTATAATTAGTAATAATTATTTTTGATGTTGAATCGTTCATTGCTCGAATATTAGTAAATAATTAAACTGATTGGTATTGCCATATTTTATAATTGGCCACTGGAATTTCCCTTATATCATAACTTCATATCCTAAAAGATATAGACGAGCAGATCGATTTCTTTGGAAATGTACACACTTGCGCTAGTTAAATGTACATGTTCTATGCGAACAATGTATTAAGATTTATTAGTTTCTTCTCTTATTATTTTTCTTAATACCATGAAATATTGTTACCACATTTATCCAAGTGTAGTTTGTAAAAGAAATCTTTCGGGCTATCATTTAACTAAAAATTAATTGATAAATTACAACAAATCAATCAATGCCACTACATCATTCACCACTTTATAAATAATTGTTTTTAAACTCGCGATATAATTGAGTAAAACTAGTAAAAATAAACAAGGGTGTACCCGAGAGAAGAGTACTGAAGTTGAAACCAAAAATTTACTGTGTTAATAATATAATTTGGAGGGGAAAATACATTTTTTTTCGTGAGATCTAATAAATCCTTAAGACGACTCTAATGATAACCCTTGAAAGTTGTTACAGTAGTTACTACACTTAAACTGGCAGTACATAGCTTTCCAATTACGTTTACTAAATTTTGATAAGCAGAAGTGAATTCAGTGAGTATTGCAGCATCCCCGTAATACACGTCAATTGTATAGAAAACAAAGTGAATTGAATAGAAATATTTGATTGAGTTGCATCTCGAAAATTTATTATTTTTAATTTCTCATAAAAGTTTTTTAACTTACCTCGTTAACAAATCTAAAATATAAACTTATCTACATTATCCAATCTATGATCAAGAATAGTATTATCACGCATTTGTTATATCAAACTTATATTAAGTATTCTGCAATAATCAATTTACAATAAACCATTTAGTTTTTGTACCTTTTGAGATCCAACTGTGTTATGAAATACTGTCATACAAAAGATAATAGTATTGAGCATATTTATTATATATCAAAACAATTAAATAAAAAGATTTTTATTCGCATAACTTTTAAATTATGTACATTAAGCCAAAACTGTAACAACTTCAATAAGAATGTAGACTAATTTAACGAAAAAGTTTAGTGGTTTCTAATTTAAACGTGAATTGTCAATGTCATAAAAATAGATAAGATTTAAAAATATGTATTATATGATTAAATTAAAACATTTTCTCGGGTTATTTCATAAAAACTTGTCCAGCTATTTCAACTAATTTGCTCTTTCAAGTGAACTATTTATTGCAAGAAATGATTACTTTCATTTCGAGTGAAAAATTTCATTTAAATGAAAATCTGTTATTATATTTTAAGAATACATTATAAAAGTCAATGACTTTTTATAAATATATGCTTTGACTGGTACCGTGCGGTTTGGCAAGTAGCAAAAAATATTGGTATTAGCATATACCCAAGTCTGGAGGAGCGATGAATGGTACAGTTTCCTCAAGGTCGTGCTTTAATATTGCATTGCAGAGTCCACCTTGACCTAATACGTGGAGTCCAAATCAATTCAAAGTCGCTTGCGCCATCAATGATGGAATTGCTACGACGAAATATAATCTATTTTACTTACAAGTGTTATGGTACATTGTAGAAATTGTTATTAATAGCCACCAGCAGGCTGATTAGAATCACTGACACCTTAAAATGAGTGGTTTCACAGAGATTATGAAATTAATTACACCAATGAAAATTGTATCCATCAAATTGTTTATGTTTGTAAATAAATAAACTATTCAAAAGTCGTTGGCCTCTGAGTTAACAATAACAGCTCATAATTGTACAATAAATGAATACAATAATTGACCATAGAGCTAGTGGCGGCGTTCTCAGGGTTTCGTTTCAAAAATAGACCAATTAAGCATAAAAATAAGTGTTAATCTTCAATAAATAAAATATTTTTATTCTATTATCGGTTAAAAATATGTGTTAACGAAAGCGCTGTAAAATATGAAAAATAATGTTTGTCAAGTCTATAGTTGGAATCCAAATAGTATGAGACTAGTTGATTTAGCATCGTTCATCTTCAAAGCGAAAACTTTTCAAATATCCTTCCTAGAAAATAAAAACAAGTGAATAAAATATTTTATAAGGAATAAATACGTAGATATTTTAAAACTGAAGAACATATAAACGAAAAACCAGAAATAGGAAAGCCTTGGCAGTTATAATAAAATATGTCAATCTAGGTAAAAAAAATATGTCATAAAATCTCGTCTAACCGATTTATCGATAAATAATATGTCCCCGAGCACAAACCAATGTTAGTGAACATAATAATAAATAATTATACATTTACGTAATATGACTGTAATATCAATATATTAATATTTACATTAAATGTTAAATATAGATCTGTAAACATTTGAGTAAATGTATTTAAATACTTTAACAAATATTTATTATTGAGGAATGCGTTAAAGCTACCATGGACTGCTGCGTTTTTTAAATATTTACTATTTTTTTAATAATTAAAAGAGAATATAGATTTCCAAAAATATTCTATTTACTTTTGTTTGTTATGTAGTATTATTTTATTTTAAATATTTTCAAAATTACCCAGTTTATAAAAAATTTAAATGTAGAAAAAAATTGTTTATAAGAATAATTTTTGACATTTTAATTGAGTTTTATCGAGTAATAGTTTTGACATTTTATATAGTTAAAATAAGGGATTTCAATCAAGCTTCCCATATTACTAAATTTTTATTAACATAATACACCATTCTAGACTTACGCATGCATGAAACACAAATTTTTCATCTAATGAACAAATATTTAAGTGTTGATGGATCAACCAAAAGGACTTCTATGACCAACAATAGTTTATTATAGTACCGATTTAAATGTAAAACAATTTAACTAGGCAATATATTTTTTTTTCAGTAAATTCAAAACATCAATCTTCTTCTTCTTCTTCCTCGCCTTAATCCCAACTACTTATCCTAAACTTCCACTTGACACGATCTCCCACATCATTTACGCTCACATCAGCTGTCCTCAAATCGCATTCAATAGCATCCCTCCATCTCTTTTTTGGTCTTCCTCTACCTCTACTTCCTTCAACATTAATTTCTATAACTGAAATTCAAACTAAGTTCAAAACATAAATGCAAAACAAAATTTTATAAAAGTCTAATTTACCTACCTAACTGAATCAGTAACAGGTCGTGTTTCGATACGAAGGTGCCGGGTTGGAATTCGTAGGTTTTACCTCACTCTCTGACATAAGCAATAGCTTTTAAATTTAGCGTTTTATACAATCATAAAAAATAATAAACAATTAAATCAAATCCCTTTCGAAAAAAATTTTTGATTGGTGATTTTTTTGTTTCCGAGGAGATTATTACTAAGATTGTAAGCTTAGTTTCATACATGCAACCGCCCCTATCGTACCGGCAGTTGTAAAGAAAAAAATATTTCAAATACATTTAAATAAAATTATTTAAGTAGTATTTTAAATAATTTTTTAAAAAAAGTATTTGAATAGTATAAAGCAATAAAAACTCTTACAGATATTATACAAATTTATATTTGTTTTGATGGAAACTATATTAAATGTTAACTCTAAACATAATATTTTTAATAAGATAATGTCATATTATAAATGTCCTATAAAAAAAATTTTTAGAAGGTACTTAAAGTACTTAAATATTAGAAAGAAAGTAAGTTATTCTGCATATCTCAAGTTAACCACTGGTTTACTTCCGAAATGAAACTTCATACCGTTTTTTATCTTATACAAACAACAAAGTAATGAATATTTAATTTTATTTCACTAATTGCTAAAAAATGTATTGTAAACTTGTTTTTTATTAACGGTGACTGACATTATAAATTTCCCTCGAAGAAATTTGACTTGATAACTCATCAATGCATTTTTATTTGTTTGATATGAATATTTTTAACACATTTTTACTTTTTGTAAATATAATTTCATCATTAATAAAACTCGTTCCGACCGATGTCATATACTATCCTTGGTCAATATACTTGCACGTTCTGTATTTATATGTTGTAACATAAAAAAATTATGCTTTTTTATTTCAGCTGCTGCTTTAATACATTCAAATAAATATTAGATTTCTTTAGTAATTACAAATGAATTTTTATGTGCCGAAAGTGATAATTATATTTTTATTTTGTTAGTGTAAATCTAATAGTGCTACGGCCTACATGAAATTAGCTCGAGGTTCTCTCTTGTCGTTAGACGCAGCTGTTTAAAATCATATCTGCCACAGGTATTTATTATTTGTCATTAATGAGAGTTCAACAGTAGTTTGTTTTTGTTATAATATCTGTGAAATTATAACAGCTTATCATTTAGCACAAATTATTGGTTTTTTTTTTCTGTTTGCGTCACTACCATAGTATGTTCGTTGAATTCAAAAACAGGTGCAAGTGATGTAACTATCGAGTGTCTACCCTAATGCACTCAACGTTCATTAACACAATAATATCCGAGTTTATCCAATATTATCTTAGCGTCTACCTAATTACAAACAAATAACCACATAATTTTGAAAATGATTGCTTATAATGTTGCTCATACACTTGTCCAAAAGTCATGCAAATTAATTAATCTCATTCTATATTAATCGTATTTAATAATAATTTGAATATTTTTTATTCAATGCAGTAGTAAATTACGAGTTATACATAATATTTCAATAGAATATTCTCTAGTACGTTTTGTTTTGTTCTCATAGAACTCGCGTTTAATGTGAATAATTTTTATTTTTAATAAGTACTTTTTGCTAAGGGCATTTCAATTATGTTTTTATTTAATTACTCGTCCTCAATGTAATATTGCGTTTATATTAGTGTTTTTTTTTTTAGTTTAAAAAAAAGACTTTTTTAAATCTTGGCTAATTTAAACATAGATGTGTTGTACTGATATATTGTTAATAGTAACACTATTGTTACTACCGTTGTTACATTGAACGCATTTTGATTGATTATATTTAATTGCAGAAATATTATGTTTCTATGAATTAGTGCCCAACGAATTAATCGTATTTCTTTATATAATTTGAATTACAGAATGAAGTTTTGTATTTAAATAATTGTATACTTTGTGTATACATTTTTGTTTTTAAACCATTTTTGATGTAATGAAATAATTATTTTTGGTCCATTTATTTAATACTTTATTCATAAATATTAACTCACTTTCTACTTAAAATTCATAATTATATTTTAATAGCGTTGTACTAATTGATCTTTAACGCTCTATTCGTTATTTTTGGTTCTAAAGTTTCAATATAGTTACAAAAATGATAAAACAGATCAAGGCTCTTAGCTCTTAATATATACTATGTAAAATGATTAAACGACTTATAATAGAAAAATAGAGTAACAACAATTATAGAATTATTATATAAACGCCATTTATATTATAAATAGCATACTGTTTTATGTAATATTCAAATAACGGACAAAATGCTGCGATTCTATAATTCAACTAAGATATTAACTTTGTTTGCTTTATAAATGATTAACCTCGTTCCAAATTAATGATTTACAACATTTCTATTTGCAAATATTTTTTTTTCGTTTCTTTAATAGACAATGCATTCACACGTGATGAATCTTCATGACGGAGTACATGATTTAGAAAGGTTCCCATAATTTATTAGTACTAAATAGGAAAATAACACTTTACATCATTCTTCCCCAGTCCCGTATTTAAGGTTTTGGTGTGGGGTATCATCATAAATTTTGGCGCATCAAAAGGTTTTATAATCACCATTTAAATAATATTGATGAGCAGAAAAAAATATCAACATTTGCTTATTTTATCACAGATTAACATTTTTTTCTAAATATTCATCGAACTTATAATGATAATCTTAAAATAAAAAATAAAAAAACAAAAAAATTCAAAGACTCGTTCTTTAATGTTTTTACATTTGGTTAACTAAAAATTTCGTCACTTTTAACTGAATAATCATTTTTTTTTTTTTCATATTTTTAATGTTACACTTTAATACAATAGTGACTTTATTCACCATGTTATTTGTGTTTTTGCCGATAACTATCTCAATATTTTTTCTATTAGCTATAAGGTTTCTTCAAAATGCAAATACATAGAGGAATTTTACGATCTATAGGATCTTGAATACCTTGAAATATGCCGTTTATCTTCTTTAATAGTTTAATGACCGACGTGTTCCATGGTGTTCTTATGGAAAGTCTTCAACTCTTCCANTATGGTGTTCTTATGGAAAATCCTCAACTCTTCCAATTTGTTAGCAGTATTAAAAAACTCGATTCTTTGCCTTAAATTTCAACTTATTTTAATAACTAATGATAAACGTTCATTTTCTGAAGAACCACTCGTGGTAATAAAACTGTATTGTGAACGATGTTCTACATATATAAATCATTTTTGTATTAACTCTTAGCTTTTATATAAGTGTTAGCATAATTTTGTGTGGGAATTTTCGGATAATTTCTCTTGGAAATTATAAACAGTAACTATATTTCCTAAAACGATTGAGGTAGTCTTAAATGTATTTATCAAGTTTTTTAAGACATAGTAATATTCACTTTATTCATAACGTAAGTCTCCAATATGCAGGTATCAAGGTAAGTTGGCCACGTGTATAAAACTTATATATACCACTTTATTAAATACTTCCTTTGCTGGTCAACCACTTCAAAACGGGTACAAAATATTATACACTCAGTGAATGAGTAAAACATCTCGTTTATTTAGACCTGTTTTGGTATATCAAAGTACATTCCATGGTCGACTTTATATTAAATAAAATCAACGTAATACAAAAATCGTATAGGATTTCCATGACAGTTAACTGATTCCTCAACTTTTTTTACGTTACAATTTATTGAAAACTATATAGGAATAAACATAGTTATGTATAAAATTGGTCTCGAAATCAATTTAGACTGATTGTGTATAATATCATTAACAATAGTTTTCAATGACCTTTATACTAGTATAAACCTAATCAACACTAAAATATGAATTCGGACAGGAACTTTCACTTAATGGGACATACTTCAATGACTTGTCATCGAGTACGGTCACTATGTGTTTTTTATTTACTTGACGCAAATACAAAAGATTGACGAGCGATTACACAATAAAATGATCGGACCTCCGTTTTATTCTTGAGCAAAATAGTTATGTTAGTGTTCTTTTTAGCGACTCAAGTTTGCTCGATCACGTTTTACATATTTACATACGTTACCTATGGATATTTTTCGATGAAAACATAATAATATGCTCTTCAGTAAAGAAAAATAAAACAATAGAGTAAAGAACACGAAATAGTTTTAGCAATTTTTGCTAAAATGACAATACTTGAACAGACATATACCAATGTTTGGCCTAATTTTGTGTAAGGAGGGGACGCCATCGTAAATTCCTGACGGGGTATACTCTTCAATCGCAAGTAGGTTGAGAAAAAAATTTTGTATATTTACATTATATGCTATTGTCAGCAAACCAGAACCATGTCATAAAACGATTGATCACGTGGTGACAGGGGTTTTTCTTTTTTTTTTAATACGATTTTCTTTATCTATCGCAATTATCATTAGTAGAGTTTATGTATATATTGTTTATTATCAACTAGTTGCAGGACAGCGAAAAAAATAGATGGAAAAGTGAATTAGAGCCGAATGAACATCGTAATTGTTTCTGAGCGATTAATTATGTTTTTTCTATTGAACTATTCTGAAATAAATGCAAATATGATTTTTTACGCGATAAAACGTCGTGAACCTATGCCAAATTCTACAAGCGGTCGCCGTGCAATGTTAGGTAATGAAATTATAACCTGACTGTGACGATAATTTTTTTTTGTAATTAAAAACTGGAGTTATACAACTCTCGTTCTGAATAAGAAGTAGATGATATGAGAAAGATAAAATAAATCAGAAATTTATAATAAACTTAATTTTTTATCAATACTTTAGTTCAAGATATTGTTAATAAAAACATTTATCGAGTATATTTCGATTTTGGTTTTGTTCAAATCCACTTTGTAATGTTTACATTAATGAATTAATCGTTTGTATGCATTACAAACATTATTTCATAGAAATATTTTGTACGTTTTCTAGGAATACCCTTTTTATAAATCAAAACCGTCAGTATTGCAATTAAAATTAATCAATTTTTAAACCACAATTGTTGTAAGTTATAGAACGATAGACAAACTAAAGTATCATATTTGCGTCTAGATTTTGGCCAAATAACATCATAGATTATATAAAACATTCTAATGGATAATAATCACGTGGTTATAATATATGTGGTGTATATAATTAGCGGCGGCCAAGGTTAGTTAAACTTTCTTCCAATAATAATATGTGCCCTTGAATAGTAAAATTTCGATTATTTTTAATTCAGACACTGCCGAATAAAATTATTATCGAATGGCTTTTTGCAGAACACAATCAACTTTAAGCACGTGATAATTGTAACGTTGTTTCCAAAATATGTATAAGTGATTTTTTGTGGTTTTTGAAGTTAAATATTCTTTAGTTATAAATTAATATTTTTAATTTTGAAAATATTGAGAATACAATTTTAAATTCATATAATAACACATTCGAATAATATTTAACTATATATAAATGATAAAACAAACTGAAAAGACTGTACTGCTCGATTTCAAAATAAATTATTTGTAAAATTGGTTACCCATCGATTACTTCTGACTAATTTTGTATAAGAAATACGTACTTTGGTTTGATTAATTATTGTTGATCAGCATATTGTTGACCAATGATAAAAAACCAAATACATATTGAACACATTTTTGCTCAGCAAAAAAAAAGTAAGATTTACTTTATTTATACATATTTTACGAAATTCCTCGTTATTAATAAACAAGTAACAAGAATCTTCAATGTATTCAATATTGCGTTATAAGAAATTGTTAGTTTTTATATTTTGTCAATTTCATATAAAAAAAAATTAGCAACGGTTGTCAAAGAAAAATATGTATGTTTTCAATTAATGTAAATAATTCCCGTATAACTAATTAATATTAAAATATTCAATTGAATTATAAGCTCTTTAACTTGAAAAATAAGTCTAAATACCAAATTAACTATACTATATTATACTAGTAAATAGTATAGGACGCCTCAACCTGTTCTGGCACATTCTATAACTTCCGATCCATTAATTGTATTTTACTACTATCTTTTTAAAAAAATAGGTTGAAAAATAAATATTTTTAAATGCGTAATTTGTCAATTTTAAATTAAATGTGTACTTAAGATTTTCATATAAATTTATTGTCTCTAGTATACCCTATAAAACAATATTAAAGTTAAATTAGGATTAGTAATTTAAATAAAATACTTGTATTCATAAAATACATAATTTTTTTTTTTTGAAAATGACAAATTTTTTACGATATTGTAGTATTGGAATATTTTTTTAAATTTCTAAAATTGAGGGTTTTTTTCAATCTTTGGCGATGACAAGTTCAAATAGAAAAAAATCAGGTTCTTTTGTTGCATAAACCAACAATATAAGTGCAGTGAGAATTAAGTATAAAAATTAAGTTAAAAAATTATTCTTATTTTTACATAAATATATTTAAAACGTAGAAACTACATTTTTTTTGTTGACTGTGTGTTAACAACATTTTAAGTTTCCTTTTTAATATTGAGATTTGACTCTAAGAATTTCGACCCTAATCACTTTTTAAATATGGATCTTCCCTTACGCAGTTTTTGTACATCAAAATAAAAAATTTCGTCACTTTTAACTGAATAATCATTTTTTTTTTCATATTTTTAATGTTACACTTTAATACAATAGTGACTTTATTCACCATGTTATTTGTGTTTTTGCCGATAACTATCTCAATATTTTTTCTATTAGCTATAAGGTTTCTTCAAAATGCAAATACATAGAGGAATTTTACGATCTATAGGATCTTGAATACCTTGAAATATGCCGTTTATCTTCTTTAATAGTTTAATGACCGACGTGTTCCATGGTGTTCTTATGGAAAGTCTTCAACTCTTCCAATTTGTTAGCAGTATTAAAAAACTCGATTCTTCGCCTTAAATTTCAACTTATTTTAATAACTAATGATAAACGTTCATTTTCTGAAGAACCACTCGTGGTAATAAAACTGTATTATGATCGGTGTTGTATATATATATATATATTTATATATTTACAACGTAGAAACTACACCGTAAGAAATGATCTAAAAATTCCCAAAGTAATATGCTATATAGATTTTGTTTCTATTTAATGTTTAATTATTTCTTATAACTTAATTAACAGTTATCTATAAAATTGTATTACCTAGAAATATATACCAGCCATATAATAACATACGACAATTGTTTTTGTTGATTTTCGATTCTTAATCAGATATTAGTAAATTAGTACAGTCTCTCGGTATTTACTACGATTTTTTTCACAAGAACGTCATGTAAAACTAATATTTGAACAATCACGATGCAATAAGATATTTGTGATTGATTTGCTTAGCAAAACGAGTGGTAAAACCATTATAATTTAACAAACATGTCACTTAAATTTATAGCCGCAAGATATTAACCATTTGACTTTAGCTCGTTTATTTTATTGAATTAATTTATCAATGTAAATTAATCACAGATAAAATTACAAAATTAAAAAAATAAATTGTTAAATTAATTTAATTATTGTTCTTTTCTTCATTTATCCTATTTTGCTTATAGTAAATATTTAGAATTTTCAAAGTAATCCAATAATAAACAAAACTATTGTTTCAATTGAAATGAATAAAGAAAGTTTGCCTTATAGTATTTCAGTTAACAAAATTTCACTTAAATAAATATATAACTGATTTATTATTTTATTTACTATAATCGTAATACTTATAATATTAAACTTGAATTAATGTTTATGAATTCAACATGAATAGACTAATTTATTTATTTTAGGGTAAACATGTATTTATTTTTAGAAGGGAAAATATTATTGTTAACTTAAAAAGTAAATTATTTTTCTTTTAATATAATTGTAGTTATAAAAGCTCATAAAAAAATTTCTATTCCATGTTTCAACATGAATACATAATATTTTTTTTGCATTTATCGATACAAATTATCAGATTCTACTTACTAATTTTCCACTAAATATGCAAAAAGATTTCAGAATCAAGTTTAACTGATAGCATTACACCAAACATTAAAAAAAAAAATCTTTATTTTACATTTATTAGCGATCATATTCTCCAAGAAATTTATTGTTAAAATATCCGGTTATTTTAAATATTTTATTTTATATTTATTTAATTTTTTTTTTAATCTAACATATTTTATAGTGGGTTAGGAATAATACTGTTTGAAAGTAAGAAATATATTTCGTTATGTTTCATAAAATATATAAACACTAAAACTGTATTAAATTTAATCCTACGTCATCATATTATGATGAAAATAAAATCGTATCCTATACTTGTCTTCTTATTTCTAAATTGCCATTAAAATTTAAAAAGAAATACAATTTTTGTGTTATTATTATTGAAATTTAATCACAATTATTTATTTGCTCGAATAATTTTTAGTTTCAATTTAGTGCATATACTCTTTTAGCTTCGATGCGAAGCTGAGAAGGTATTGGTTTTACTATGATGTGTTTTTTTTTTTTTTTTTTTTTTTTTTT
>NW_026099574.1:4452621-4590207 GCF_025091365.1 Daktulosphaira vitifoliae | reverse complement strand
TCGATTTTATTATTTATATTATATTTAACTTTATAATGCTATAACTTATTGAAAAGTTTATGGATCCACACAATTTTTTTATGAGAAATAATATTTTTTAATAAACCTTTTTTCATTCGACATACTTTATCTTAATCGAGATATTAATAAGGAACCAGCAGATCAAGTAGCTTTTGGAATAAAACACCAATTTTTTTAAAATTAAACACTATCTAAAGATTTGCATCGAAGCGTTTATTTTTGATAGTGATTTTAATCACTGTCAGATATCATTATACTTGATCCAACTATGCCACGTCACCACTGTGCCGCGACCCCTCTGTGCTGGGTTTTTTAGTTTTGGTATATTTATTTTTTAAATATTATTAAAGATAATGTAAATTTTGATTTTCGTAACTTGTTAAATTTGATCGTATCTTACTAAATATAAATTTATATAATAGTAATGAGTAATTCTGTTCAACTATTTCATTTATATACTGCAAAATTATATAATAAGGATAATATTTTAGGTAAACAGAACGTTATAAAACCATTATACTTCATAAACAGATTTGCATCAAATATTAGATTATAATGATTTTAATCGCTATCAAATTTCTATCTAAATCTTCTTTTCATTGTACCGAGTATCGATTGTATCAGGTTTTTATTTATTATTATATAGTAATTAATATTAATATTACACCTGAATAAAAAATGTAAAGAGGTTTGGAAATAAAATTATAACCAACTATGATTCGATTGCGTACATTTGAACTTATTTTTAATTCTATTATCTACGTCTGATCATTTTCGTCGTTAAAATAAATAATTACTGTGTGTGTTGATTATTACTTGTAATATGAGGATATAACTTCGAATGGATATGAATGTTTTGCAACGACAAAAAAACGTGCACGCACCGCATCATTCGTGAAACCATTTGGTAATCGTTAAATCAACACCAACTATCCTATACAAGAAATAAATATATGCCACCTCATGCGTTACTCCTTTTATTTCTCTATATTTACTTTTCTTTATTTAATTTATTACTTAAGAAAAATGTACTCCCCAGCAATAATTATGCAAAATTAATCAAGCTCCTAAAATTTCATCGAAATTATTTTTCATTGTAAAATTAATTCAAATTAATTTCATTTATTATGCAATTAATATTAGTTGATTAAACAATTATTTTTGTCTTAAATACCATACAATCATATTATATAATATAACTTTATACTATTCATTAAAAAATAAATTCAAACTAACACGATGACAACATATTTTTCTGCTTAAAATATATTTCAAGCGATTCTATCAGACATAATTGCTACTAAAATACATACAAATGTAAGATTAATTTCTTATGTAAACCAGGTTATTTATTTATCCGTATATTACTTTATGTGACAAAAATTGTATTTTTAGTTCCGTGTTTTTAAGGTCATTAATTATTTCATATAATTCATATGTATTTTTTTCTTTTCAGGTTAAATTCAATTTTCTATTTGATCAAAATTGACACATTAAAATGTGGAGTCAAATTTCACGAGGTTACAACACTCTAATGAACGATTACAGTGGTAAATATTTTTTTTTCAATTGATTACTCATTATGATTGTGTCAGTGAAATTCATAAATAATGGTTATTGTTTTTATTACAGATCCCAGGGTTAAGGATTGGTTCCTAATGAGCAGTCCTTTGCCTACATTAATCACGTGTTTGTCATACGCGTTTATTGTCAAAGTGTTAGGACCAAGATTGATGAGAGATCGGAAACCATTCCAACTTAGAAAAACCTTGATCATCTATAACTTTTTACAAGTGATATTTTCTGCTTGGATCTTCTGGGAGGCCTGGGACGCGGCTTGGGGTCGAGGCTATAGCTTAAGATGTCAACCAGTTGATTACTCGACATCTCCCGAAGCCATGAGGGTAAGTATACTTATACTTTGATAATATGCTGAAATTAAAAGTGCCGTATGTTCAACGAAAGAAATAAACACACTTGTACTAAGATAGTATAACCACAACGCCGTGTTGTACATATCGTTTGAAATTAACGTTGGTTGTATTGTTTAATTTTCAGGTAGCACGTGGTTGCTGGTGGTATTATTTTTCTAAATTTACGGAATTCTTTGACACTGTAAGACTCTCACAAAACAAACTATCAACAGTTGTATAATTTTGAATTTTTCAAATTCTAGTTCTTTTTTGTCATGCGAAAAAAATATGATCAAGTGTCTACGTTGCACGTCATTCACCACGGCGTTATGCCAATGAGCGTGTGGTTCGGCGTTAAATTCACACCAGGTGGTCATAGTACATTCTTTGGTTTACTCAACACATTTGTACACATTATCATGTATACGTACTATATGCTAGCTGCCATTGGACCTCAAATGCAAAAGTACTTATGGTGGAAAAAATATCTAACTTTATTACAAATGGTAATTGTATTGATAAGTTCTTTTCTCGCATTTAACATTTAACATTACTATTTTATATATACTATATATACTATTTTAGGTTCAATTTATAATGGTGTTTGTTCACGCATCCCAACTATTATTCATTGATTGTGACTATCCAAAAGCATTTGCTNTATTTTATATTTTAGGTTCAATTTATAATGGTGTTTGTTCACGCATCCCAACTATTATTCATTGATTGTGACTATCCAAAAGCATTTGCTTGGATCATCTTATTGCACGCTGTTATGTTTTACTTCTTGTTCTCTAATTTTTATAAACAATCATACAAAAAGAGAGTAAGTACATCAATACAAAATATTCAAAAAACAGTATATTAAATATCTTATTTGGTATATTTTTTTTAAAGGACGACAAGGCCAAAGCTGCTCAAAAGAAAAAATATGCTGGAAATACAGCCAACGAAATTTACACCAAAGAAAATAATGTTCCGAAACAGGTGTCTGGACAACAGAAATCATTCTGGTCCAATATATCTTCAACACCTTGTTTCCTTCCAGCAGTTACTGATGGCGATTCCAGTGAAGAGATATTCAGAGGACCAGCATACTCCAACCCTATTGAAGGTACACCTCAAACAGCGTTTTTGTCTGGTGAATCTTCGATGAGAAATAGAGCATTTGTATCAAAATTAAGCGATTCTTCGTGATTATTTAAACATTTTCAATGGTCAATTCCTTTCACCAACATTTTTACGATACATATTTCTACGTATCTCCTAAGTGAAATAATTAAGAACCCGTGTATATTTTTTTTATTTTGCCGCCGTCAGTTATCTTTTTCGACTGACTATTTTTGTACAAAAATTATTGTTTTCTTTTTATCTTCTCTTCATAATTTTTTTATTTATACTTATGTGTAACATTTAACTGTACGGCGGTATATCACACCGTACCGCGGTTTACTATTAATATTATTATATTTATTATTTGTAAGTTAAAATTATAAGGCTATTATTTTTAGCATATTATATTTTAAAAAAATCCAAAAATAGTATAGCAGAGTTTTTTTAGTTATATTTAAAAAGAATTAAAAAAGTATAAATTTCGTAGTGTATGTAATATAATGTTTAAATTGTTGTGTATTAAATCTTTGAGTGTACATGGGCAAAATATCCCTTGAATTTGTGTTCATTACTATTTCATAAAAAGTATATTTTATAACACTATAATTTTTGTAGAATTTGTACGATATTATTTGAAATTTTTAAAAATATACATTTTTTTTGATAATAAATTTAATTAAAAATTGAATAGGGTACATAGATCAATAGTGTATCCATTAAAATATAATAATTAGTTATTGGTTATTAGTATATACAAATATACTTTAATAGATATACCAATGATAAGTTTATAAATGAATATCATTATAATAGTTTAAATATAACCCTTGAGCTTGTGATACTGGTAAAATTGGGTTTTATTTAACTCATTTGTACATTACAATCAGTATAAATTTATAAGTATATCAATGTATGTATATATTTAATTGAAATACTTATAACGCCCTATACCTCTTGCCTTATATATTGAATAGTGTCATAGTAAAAATTATTTGTGTTAAAGACTTAATTGTACGTATTTTTAAGAAAATACCTATATTAATAAAAATTAGATTCATTTATAACCTCAGTGATTTGTTTATTTAATTTACTTTAATATCTTCTTATTTCAAGGCTGTGAAAAGCTTTTAAATTTCTTTTAACTCGTCAAAATGAAGTTAATTTTAAAAGACAAATGTTTAGTTAAATTAAAATTGAAATTTTGTATATTTTTTAAGTTAGTTAGATTAAAAGTAAATAGCAAATATTTTACTATTACTTTATTGCAATGCGCTTGAATTTAAAACATTATTTTGGTTAAAAAAGTAACTACTTAAATTAATTAAAAGTTAAACCCACCAAAAAAATAACTACTTATCAAAATTAATTAATCCAACTTATTATTTCAACTTAATTTTTAATTTTTAACGCATTATTGCCTAACTTTGTATTCAATTACTTTGTAAACAATGTTATCAGGAACACAAACGGCAGCACTGTAAACGGGTCGTGCACACAGTATGGTTGTAGCATAGTTGGGACAATAATAAATATCTGACAGTGATTAAAATCATTATCATAAGAAATGCTTCAATGCAAATCTGTAGATAGAGTTTAATTTTAAGAAATTGGTGTATTATTCCAAAAGTAAAATTAATGCCTATTTTTCGATCTAAATGGCAGACCATTTGTACATACATAATAGGTCGTCGGTACAATTTTTTTATTTAAACTTGTAGTACATAAAATAAGCTTTATTTTAACATATATTTAAAAGATGCAGTAATTTTTATACAAATTTTCAAAAATTCAAAAAACATTTTCTTAATTAAGAGACAAAATAATAAAAACAAGTAAAAATTTATACTTAATGTGAGTTAGATTCATGTAAATTTTACAAAAATTGGTGGATTCATTACTATGGTAAACCCTTAAAAAGTATTTTAAGATAAACAAACTAAAAATTAAATTTAAACTCAAAAATTGCATGTTTTTAACTACAGCAGCCATTTGCATAAATAAGATAAACAGTCGGGAACAATTTTGTTTTTAATTTATAATACGTAACATAAGCTTTAAGATAACATAGGTTTAAAGGACACAGTATTTCCGGAACATTTTCAAAGGTTAATTTAAAAAAATTGACTTTTGTGAAAAAGTTGCTAATTTGAATCCGCCCCTGTGCGCAAATTAAGTGTTAAATTTTCAATAAAATTATATTAAATAAAAGAAAAAAATCTAAGATTTCAATATAAAAAAAAATTATGTTTATTCGTTTATTTTTCCAAAAGTTATAGCAGTTTTAAGAAAATAATGTCAAATTTTGCAGATTTTAAAAATTGTAAATTTTTGTGGGATTTGCAACATTTACAGAGAACGAGAGAAATTTCTTCAACTTTCAATTGTAATGTCTTCGAATAGATAAGATTTGTCATCTTTTGACGTATTTTTCATCAAAATCGGTCCAGCGAGAACTGAGATTGAGCACTCACAAACACACGCACACACAAAAATAGAATATGTTAATTTTTACTATTTATATATTCATTTTACGTACTAATATAATTGGTATATGAACTCATATATGACGTATATATACGTCATTATAAGTTGAATGAATGTATTCACACAACTTAACATTTTAATTTAATTTACTTTAAAACAAAATTCATTAGTTCTACATGTCTTAAATTCATTATTTTCTCTCATTGTAAAATATGATTTTAGCATTTTTGTCATTTTCAGAAATAGCGTTAGTACTCCTAAATATAATATTTTTTGCGTATAACACCCGTTTAACTTTGTTACTTAAATATTGAGATTTTACTTCCAAAATGTTCTCATAATAAATATTTTATTCGAATTTTAATATAATTATATATAATTAAACTTTTCATTAGAAATGCACTAAGAATATATCTTTTATGTATAATTTTCAAGAATCTATTTTAGAGTATTGCGTTAAATAATAAACGTTTTTTGTATTATAATGTAAAATTACAACAAAACTGCAACAGAAATAGATTAATTTGGTATCGCTTTCCTAAGTTACACCAGTTAACGTCTTTTATTTTAGATTTTATGTAACAATTTAAAAATTAAAATTAATTAACCTACCCTAAATTAAGAAAAACGACTATGAATTTTGGAGCAAGCTCAAATTGACCTTTTTAATTAGTGATGTACGGTTGTCATGTAGATAACACTTCAGTATTTTATGCTCATGGTACGAGGTTCCAAACCCCAGTCATTTTATTTAAGTCATTTTTCTTAAGTCTTTTTAAGGTGAAAAAAAATTTAAAATTTTTTTAACTTTTATCTCATTTAGATTGAATAACTTCAATGAATATCAAAGACCCCATCACTGTAAGTTCACCTTGCAATAAGGAATTTCTTACTCATATTAAAATCAATTTACTATTTGTTTTTTCTTTAAGACTGTTACGTGTGGTAACGTGGCATAGTTGGGTCAAGTATAATGATATCTGACATACATACATACATGAATGATAGGTAAGAACATTATGTATCTATAAAAAAAAATGATATTAATATTTCCATTTTTAAAAAAATTATGGCAGTTTTTAATAAAAAAAATTGAAAAAATTGAAAAAATTAGCGATTTTTAAATTTGTAATTTTTTTGGAGGTTTCCCCCATTTACGGGGAACGNATGATATTAATATTTCCATTTTTAAAAAAATTATGGCAGTTTTTAATAAAAAAAATTGAAAAAATTGAAAAATTTAGCGATTTTTAAATTTGTAATTTTTTTGGAGGTTTCCCCCATTTACGGGGAACGAGGGAAATTTTTTCAATTTTTGAGGGTAATGTCTTCGATTAGATACGATTTGTGATCTTTTAACGTATTATTGAAAGAAATCGGTTCGGTGAGAGCTGAGAAAAAGTGGTAACAGACACACAAAAAAAAAATAAATAAATAAAAAAAACGCATTATAGTAAAACCATTACCTTCTCAGCTTTGCATCCAAGCTAATATTATGAATCAGTAATTTCAATAAAAATTTAAATACTTTTTAAGACGATAGTTAACAATAAGCTATTCTTTGAAATAAATGTAGAATTAATACACTGGATATTTAATGAAAAATGTATTTAATTCTAAAACCGGATTAATATGTTGTCAAAAAAATTGTTAAAGTTCTAAGAAGATATTTTGATTATATCACACGGTTGTGTATTATATAACGTATATAATGTATAGAATATTTATATATAATTTATTAATTTTATTAATACTTGATATCCTTCAAACTCTTAAATGAAAATTTGGAAGTTTAAAAACTATGGTACAAATAAAAAAAAAAAAAACACATCTTAGTAAAAATAATACCTTCTCAGCTTCGCATCGAAGCTAAAACTAAGTATAAAAATAAATTGGTTTGGTAGAGAATTTTTAAATGCAAATTCTATACTTTAAAAAAATGTTCACCATAGTATTTAGTCTGTGCTAGATATCATTGTAATATTTTCAAATTCCTAAATAATTTTGTTTAGTGTTCTAGGTTACAAATAAATATTAATATATATAATTACTAATAAATTTAAAAAATACAATTTTTTTCTTATTAGGGATAAATAATAATAAATATACGTTAAACGATAGTAAACCCTATCATATTAAGTATTCATGATTAACTTATTATGAAAAATAAAATAATTATTAAAGGAATAAACTGTAGAAATTATAAATATTAGTAAAAAAGAATGGTAAATTTTTGGTATCTCAGGGGTTAAATAATATTAAATAAATAACTTAAGATATCCCTTGAAATTTTATAATTTATCTTAATGATTTATTACGCAATACTTTGTTGTTAAAAAAAAACTTAATCCTAGTAAGCAATAATTTTATATAGAGTGTCGCAGGTTTTGTGCATTTTAAAGTTACTGAAAGAACTGGTTTTTAGGGGGAAATACCTTTTTATAGTCAAAAAGGGGTAGTTTAGAGACCTCTAGTGTGATTTTAAAAGCTGAGGCCTTCTATTTTAATTGGTTAATTGCAATGAGAGAATTGCGCGTTGGCGTTACTTAAAAATATTTATAATAAGTATGTTTTATCTATGAGTTGGTTACTTTGTATTTTAAATAAGGGAACATTATTTTGGTGATCTTGTGATTCATAATATGTAAGTTACATGTACAAACGATAACATCAAACCAGTGCGTGTTACGAATACGCGCGGATGAAGTGAAACTTCTTTTGTTATGAAGATATCGCGTGAAAATTTGCATCTATTTAATATATTTTAAATAAAATTACTTTAATTTTCGAAAAAACGGTGCTAAATTATAATTTAAAATATACCTTATAGCCGACCGTGGACGACAGTGGCCGACAGTTATGCCGACCGTGACGACAAAACGTTACGGCCAACCGTGACGCTCGATAATTTGTTTTTTTTCGGACACTCTTTAAAGAAGTTTCACTTAAATAATACGTTTTTATCTTACTAAATCATAAAATACTTAAGTATTTTTAGGGTTCAATTTATCCCTTTCAGATCCAACTCCTAATTTTAGTTAAAATTATTCTAAATCAAATTTTTTATAATAGGTGAACATAAGATAGGCTAAAACATAATTTTTAGCGAAATTAAATTTATTAAAATTTATTATAAATATTTACCATAGGTGTTAAGTAAATTGACTTTTTCCTCATCCTCAATAATGTATTATACAATAATAAATATAAATATATTAATAATATTTTAAAAATAGTTTTGATTTTGAGTAAATAGCCACAAATGATCAATTAATATTATATAATAAATATAGCTTTTTTAATTTTTCCAAAGGAAGGACTGGTAGTAATTTTTGAATTTGTGGTTTCAACTCATATTGTTGTAATAGTGTTGTTCACAAATAAGGAAATCAGAAAGAAAAATTAATTAACATTTTATGAGATCCTCAAACTAATTAATAATGTAAATATATTTCTTTTAAACTAAGTTAAATTTATAATTAGTTAATGTTTTACTTTTGATTATCAGTATTATTCGTATTGAGCTAATTATTTCTATTAACTCACCTATCTTAGATTTTAACTAAAATTTTAAAGTAAGTATTTTTTTCTTTACGATTAGCGTAGCTCGAACTTCCGTATATCAATTTTATATAGGGCACTGTTGTCTTTAAATTTTTACACCACCGTGATGTTATTTAGACCGAAAATAATCAAGGTTTAAAATAATGAATCATTAATAATAATTTCTTATTGGTAAAATTTAAATTTCGAAATTTCTCAGTTAATTGGTATTTATTTTTTTGTGTGCTAAAAATTTGTAAAAAAAAAAAATATATACAATTTTCATTTTTGGTAATTGATTAAGACAAAATAAGTGCGGGCGTCGGCGTTCATGGACAAAATGGATGCGGAGTATTATTTGTTCCATGATTAGCGGCATCGTTTTATGATAACGTACACTGTTCAATAATTGATAATGCGGGATATACTGCAGATCGACACAAGAGCGAGTGAGCGAGTGACTGTTTTGCAGGAGTGAGAAAATATTGGAAAAAGGAAAACTAAATTCAGAAGTTCTAGTCAATTTCAAAATTTAACAAAAATGATTTCTTAATACTTCATTGATTGTTTCTTGTAGTGTTTTTAATATATATTTTTAAGTGTTATTAAAGTATTTTAATATTTTTCGGTTTTACCGGTTATAAATTTTTATCAGATTATTTACAGCCACTCCTTTATATTAATAAATTTACTTTTATGATCATTAAACGTATTTCGGACAGTTGAAATAATGTCCGTTTCCGGGATAGCATCTAAATAAAACATTTTTAAATGTTTAAAGGACCGAGAGTTACAGTTGAAGACTAATAGAAATATAGATTCAAATCTCATCTTCCATAAAAGGTAACTATTTTGTATTATTTTTCAATTATTAGTTATTAGTTATTTTAATAGCACTGTGACAGATTCCATTCGCAATTTGTTTTAAACTTAATAATTAAAATCTTCCAAATACATAGAATGATATAGAATAAATCAAATACAATTTTTCTTGTATTGTAAATTGTACCTTGTCATTTTTAAATGATAGGGATCAATTGTTGTGTAAACAGAGCACATTAAATCTAATAATTCAAATGTACATAAATGTTTAACAACATAGTTCAATTGAATACTGAATTTGTATAATCAACGCAATATAACTAATGGGTTTATAAATTTATTTTTTATCAATAGTCATTAAAATCATTATTTTATTAAATAGAAAGGTCAATGATAAATATGTTTGAATATTAGTTTACATAATTAATTAAGTATTTTATTTATTACTGTCTTTAGCTACTAAGGTTAATTGTATTGTAAACAATCATAACCCTTAAAGCTATACTTCATTGTTAAATTAATAATTAGTTTTGCACTATACAGGTTAATTAATTTATTATGACTACCTTAATTAATAAAAAAAATAATAATATTCAGAATTTTTTTTTTTTTTTATTATTTTAGTTCCTTGTTTTTTTTAATTTATCAATTATATAGTACTTTTTATGCTCATCCCTAATACTTTATGAGGGTCTTACATTAATTTTTCAGATGATAACATACATAATTAACTAGTTTATTTATTAAATAATGATCTAATTAAGGAAATAACTAATCGATTACAATATTTGAATAACTATTTCAGAAGTCATTATCAATTTAAAGTAATGACTGTAAGTGAAGAGTATGTACTGCTACTTTTATAACTAAACATTTCCCCCTGTACTCTTCCTCTCATCAAGTTATAAATATGTTGATATCTTCTGAAATAATTTTTTATTTGTCAGTTAGTCATTTTTTTAATTATATCATTACTATTAAATAAACTATTAATTAACTATGTATCTTGTACTTTGAAAAATTAAAATGAGACCCTTATAAATTTTAAGGGATGAACATAAAAAATACTCAAGTATTTTTAAATTGAGAAAAATAAGGAACTAAATGAAACCAAAAAAATTCTCAATATTATTTTTATTTTTCAATTAATTAAGTTTGTCATTTCTGTATATTAGAGTAATGCTAATAAATAATGTTTTCATTATTATAATTTTGATACTAATGTTAACATTGATTACCAACAAGTCTTTAATTGTAGTTTTATTTTAATATTTTTTTTGTAAACTTTTTTATGAAAGAAACATTAATTGCATTAATGTATTTCATTGTTTTTAATTTAGTGGGTTTTTCTCTGCTTAACTCTATTTTCAATAGTGAATAGTTGTGAAATAAAAGTGTTTTCTTGTTTTGTTACTTACTCTTTTATCACTTAGTCATATTCTAACAAAAAAAAATCCGACAATGCATAAAAATAGAAATTTATTAAAAAAAGTAAAAAGGGGAAGTAATGTGTTCCAGCTGTATAAACAATATTTACTGTCCTGCATTATATTTTTAACTAATTGTGCAATTATAGATTTTAATTTGAATTTGGTAATTAATAAACAAGGAAAATAATATACAGAATAATTTATACAATATTTAATCATCCTATTTATTTATTATGTGTTTAAATTTACCAGTAAAATTCTTATAAAAGCTATTGTATTATGAAATAAAAAATTTGACTGAAATGTTTAGGTCTTCAGAGTTTTATAAAATGTTATTTGTGTAATTTATTGTGTGTATACTTATCCATGTGTTACTATTTTTTAATAAAACATTTGTTAAGATCAACTATTTATCTACAAACCTATTTAGTATAATCAGGATTACAGAATTATCTAATTCTATATTAGATTTCAAATTACTTTTTGTTGATAATACATGTGTTAATTATATCAAATAAATATTATTCTTATAGAGTAAAAAATTTTCTATTTATATATTCAAAATTTTTTCTTTGAGATAAAAAAAATTGAATAGGTAATGTTATCTTATGTTAAAATGAATTTTCTGGCTTTAAACTCGCATCAGTTTTAAAATTCCTCTTTATGTAATATTTAACTTATTAAATAAAAAACTGAATCAATGTTGTGTAATAATTAAATTTTTCATTAATATCTTTAACTAAATTAATTTTACAATAGGTATTAAAATGTTTTTGAATAAATTAAAAAAATACAGTGATTGATGTCATAATGACTTATTAATACTAATGAGACATGAATAATAAATGTCAAAGGAGTCATACAGTTATTAAAAATGAATTTATAAATAATATTTAAATAATTAATTTAAGTTTTTATTGTTACAATTAATGTTGTTATTTGTAAATATAAATGCTTGATTTTTACTTTACTTGAAATTTAGTATTTTATTATGTGATACTTTCATAGATATTATTTAATAGTATATGATGAACATTTTAACACTGGATATTGATAACTTAGATGTTCTTACATAATTAAAAATGTTATTAATACAATGATGATCTAAATTTTATTTAATTGGAAGTTTTATTCTTGACCTTTAGTCGCTATCCTTTAATAGTAATTTTATTGTTATTTATTATCAATTCTGATTATCAGTTTAATTTTTAGAAGTTATCAATATGTTAAATAAATAATTCAATTATTTCTACCTATATCCACCCAATAAAGATCTAGTACAGCGTAGAGGTGACATAAATAATGAAAATTTTGTATTATACACAATTATTTTCAAAACAATCTTCTATTTAAATTTTGATAACTCTTAATTACAGCGAAGCAGTATTTGAAAAGAATGTTCTTATATGAATGCATTCTTTGAATTTCATTTGTTTTTATAGAATTTAATTATATATGCCCTTATATTATTTTTAAAGTATGGTATGCAAATGCATTTAATTTCTGTTGGAATGGGAATGTAAAATTTGCAAATAAAATTATCAGAAAAAAATTCCAAAAATTGATCATTTTTTTTACAAAAATGTGATAAAATTTCACATGATCAGCCTTCGACCTTAGATAAGTCAATAGTAATTAATTGTAACCACCAGAATAGATTTTGTACTTGTTTCTTACCATTATTTTAAAATAGCCACAGAATTATGTGTGTATATTTATTATTAAAAAAATGATTAGTATTTATTTTTTTATAAAGTTATAAAATCAGGCACAGCGTTAGAATGTTTTCTCTAAGGGATAGGAAAAAACAAGTCAATTTTTTAAGAGGGCAAGCACAATATTTTTTAATAAAAACAATTTTAATAATGAATGCAGTATTTTTTAATGAATTAATGTCTAATACGATTTAATGCATATAAGTAAGATTTTAAAATTAAATATAAATATAAGTATATAGTTTAATATAAATTAAACTATATACTGCACTCTAATATTATATTAAATAATTTTTATAATCAATAGGTAATATCTAATCCGTGGTAATAACGTATACTGACTACTAAAAGTACAAGGGTCGAATATGAAAATTAGATATAATAACTAACAAAACGTCGTATCGATATAATTTTTGTATAGCTGTTTTGTCAGTTAACATCAGTTTTCCCAGAGTCAAAAAATACTTAAGGGGTGAAAAAAGTAGCAAAAATTTGTTTTTAGGGCGACTTCCCTCACCTTATTAACTGAGTCAATTGCTTTTATCCAAACTAACCTACTTCTTTTTAAAAATAGTTTAAATAATATTTTTTATAAAAAAACACCTATTTCTTGGTCTTTTTTTTTTATGTACCAGTATTGACAACAGACGATGTATTTCATCAGTACTGATAACGGACCATTGGCTAACCTGTACTAACATAGTACTTGTTGGTGTCTTGTCCTTCGTACTGATCCAGTATAGGTGGTTAGTACTAGGCTGCCATTGTTGGCAGAGTAATGCCATGTTACTGATTATACAAAATTTCCACTACTGATTTGTCAGTACGCAAAAACATTGTCATACCAGATATATGATAATATTAGTCCAATGTTGGTAGCTGCTACTGTGTCAGTACGAGTACAGTGCCCTTGTAGTTAATTTTCGATTAGGAAAATCGATCCAATAAGAACTAAACTTTAGTTAATTTTTAATCGTCTAAAAAAAGTACTGAACTTTGAATATACTACTGCTAATTTTGCTTTTAATTTACTGCTTTTTACAATCATGTGCTTTCTTATGGCAAACCTCTATGGTATATAAACTTTTTATCAAACGGAATAAGAGTATTTTAAGTTCGCCATTGAACGTTTTGAAATCCGAAGAAAACCAGTTATTTCGTTATGGAGAAGTCATAGTTTTTTTTTTTTTTTTTACTCATTCATATACAGAAAAAAAAAATTTATGGGCGAAATAGGTCATTGGGGGTGGCAGAATCGGTTGGCGCTATTCCTAAGTACGATACTATAGTGTATTTAACGCTTTGATTTATACGTGATTTCTAAAAACTTTATTTAAGTTGTTTATATTTAGCGGACAATACTCCTAGGCTTGAAACTGTTTTCATTTTTTAAACAAAACGTGACAAACAGTTCATAAAAATAAAAATAATTATAATTGTGATTTTAATTGATGAAAAATGTCTATTTCGAGTGTATTATGTAGACTAAGACAAAAAGAGCCACTTTCCGCATACCGTTGTGCAGTAATATTACTATTACCACCTTCTAGTGAAATACTATATTTTGTATACACAACACAGATATAATGTAAACATTATCATTCCATGTAATGTATATGTTCATCATTACTATTACCGACGAACGTATGAAATTTTCACGCTTTATAATATTATGTAAATATTAAAAGAAAATACTATTATAGAATACTATATCGTTAAAATTCCGTTTTGACGTTAAGTATTCGAATATGTTCTTGTAACCGTCATATTTTGTTAGAAAATTTTTTTTTACTTTAATTTTTTTTTTATTTGTACCATAGTTTTTAAACTTCCAAATTTTCATTTAAGTGTTTGAAGGATATCAAGTATTAATAAAATTAATAAATTATATATATATATATACTATATATTATATACGTTATATAATACACAACCGTGTGATATAATCAAAATATCTTCTTAGAACTATAACAATTTTTTTGCCAACATATTAATCCGGTTTTAGAATTAAATACATTTTTCATTAAATATCCAGTGTATTAATTCTTATTTTTTACATTTTTATTTTAATAATGCTATAACTTATTGAAAAGTGTATGGATCAACACAATTTTATTATGGGAAATAATATTTATATCCCTTTTTCATTCGACATACTTTATCTTCATCAGGATATTAATAAGGATATAGCAGATTATGTAGCTTTTGGAATTATCCACAATTTTAAAATTAAACACTATCTTCAGATTTGTATCAAAGCGTTTCTTTTTGATAGTGATTTTAATCACTGACAGATATCATTATACTTGATTCAACTATGCGACGTCACTACTGTGCCGCGACTTCCCTGTGATGTGTTTTTTTTATATTAATGTATATTATTAATCAATTTTAATAATTTTAAAAACTTACCGAAGTTAGTTAATACTTGAAGTACCATTCGCTGTACCAATTTCTAATTTAATAAAATGTCTTAAAATTTTTATTCATTTGAAAAAAATTTATGTTTGTTTTATTTGTTTTTAATAAAAATGAAAGTTTGATAGAGTATAACAAACTTTTATAACTTGTTGACAAGTTGTCAATAGTTTTTACAATTGTAAACATTATGACATAAATACATAAATTTGTGATATTTTTTTTGACAAAAAAACTCGTTGTTACTATTATACAGGACCTTCAATTTCTAATTATATTCAATTGTAGTGTTTAAAATGACATAGATTCATAATCTAGTTTTTTATGTTCCATATTTCTAACCTTTGGCTTAAATAAATAATGAATTTTAATAGGTTAAATATTTTATATGTTTGGAATTTAATTTTACTATCATTGCATATTAACATACTTTATAAATTTTAATTTAATTATGTTATTAATCTTATATCGTATCATTTTTTTATGAATGTAGAGTATGTCAACACATCAATTTAAAACGTGTATAATAAAAGTACTTTGAACTTGAATTTTTTTTTTTTAGTAAACCTATATAAAAATTTTTTTTTAATTTATATCCAAGGTTGTACTTTGATTAGTTATTTAATATGAGTACTTACTTATCCAAAATTTTAAGTATCTTAATATTACAAATAAAAAAAATAATTTTTTTACTAAATTTATTACTTATTCACTAAAAATGTTCATTTACCGTATATTCAATTCGTTACTACAAAAATAAAATAAAATAAAAAATAATAATAATAACACTGTTATTTTATTAAATTAATATTTTTTATAATTATTTATTTATTTTCGCTCTATTTCAAATGCTTTGTTGTTCCTTAATTATATTATGAAATCATTTCAAAAAGCCAAACTAAATATTTAACGTTTTATATAAACCGTAAACTGTAACAAATTTTGGTTAAATAGTATTAAAGATCATATGTACGATATATTTAATACACATGTTAATTTTACATTCAGCAGTGTAATATTGACATAAAGTATTAATAATTCGTGAACAAATGTAACATTTTTATCACTCTTAATAAAAATATTTCCATAAGTTTTACATATTAATAACTTTCTACGCATGTGTGAGAAATTCTATATTTCGTAGTTTACCTATATAAATTACACGATAAGCGACAAGAATTATTTTATTTGTTATACATAATTTTCTTTTTCCTCGCCTTAATCCCAACTCCTTGGGATCGATCACCCTTATCCTAAACTTCCACTTAGTATGATCTCCCATTAAATCTACGCACACATCAGCCGTCCTCATATCGCATTCAATAACATCCCTCCATATCTTTTTTGGTCTTCCTCTACCTCTTCTATCTTCAACATTCATTTCTATAACTGTTCTTACAACTTCCGATTCCTTTCTCTCATCTTACCTTCTCTGGTCACTCCACTCATCCATTAAAGCATTCTCATCTCTACTACATTCATTCTCTGCTCTATTCTCTTGTCAACCGCCCAGCACTCTGAACCCATACATAATAGATTATCTCACTACAGTTTTATAGAACTTACCTTTCAGCCTCATTGGAATTCTCTTATCGCATAACACACCAACGCTTTTATCCACTTAACTCATCTGTACTCAATCCTGTGTCTTACACTCTCGTCAATACCGCCGTTATTTTGCACAACTGATCCTAAATACTTATAACTTTCCACCTTTCCTATCACGTCCTCGCTTATTATCACTATCTCCTTATTTCAACCCTACCTCGTGTTCTCCTTTGTCAAACTCGCACTCTATATACTCTGTCTTACTCCTACTTATTGTTAATTTCTTTTCTTCAAGAGCTGATCTCCACACCTCTAGCCTTTGATTAATTTCTTCCCTATTTTCTCCTATTAAGACTACATCGTAAGCGAACAACGGTACCTCTCCTTGTATTTCTCAAGTATTTCATCTCTCGCTGTAGAAAATAAGGAAGGGTTAAAAACAGAATCTTGGTGCAAACCTACTCTAACTCTAAAATATTCTGTTACTACGCCTACAATATTATCCTAGTACAAGTGCCATCATACATATCCTCTATATTTTTTTGTTATTTAATAAAACAAACAAATAATCAGTATGATAAATTAAAAATTTTGTAATCTTATTATATTGTGCTAATTTAAAATTAAAAAACGTCTATTGTGAATATAATAGACGTTTTTAATGGATTCTAGCCATTAAACATATAGTTGACAGAATTTTTATAAAAATGTTTAAAAAGAAACCTATTTAAATTTTAAGTAAACGTTTTAAATGTCTATAAAACCAATGTTAATTTTAAAACTTTTGGTGTAAAATGTAACAACCTTAGGAAAAAATTAAAAATATTCCATTTTCTTAAGAATTAAAATGTATTCTAAATTTTTCACCGTAACAATATTTTAATTACGTCGGATATGATTAATTAATTTTTTATTCTAGAGTTTAACATTTTTGGTAACACGACTTTTTTAATTGGATGTTTTTCTAATTATTGTTTTTGCATTATGTTTATTAAAAAACGCGTAATAATTATAACTGATAAATTTATTCTGCTAATAATTTAAAAAATAAAACGATATAAAGAATTATTATGCTGTTACATAATTTATTAAAAGTTTTCATATTGGTAGTATAAATACTGGTTTTCAAGGAATCTTCATCATAGTCGAAAAAATATTTTTCTGAACCAACTATTAATGCCGATTTTATCTGCAACTAGATCTATCATATCTAGTTTTCAAGATAATTACTAATTTTTAAAAAACAAGTTATTATAAATAATTAAAAATAAATAAAATGTTTTTTCAAATTATTATTGATTTTGATTTTAATAGTAATCTGTGTAAAATTTCATTCTAAAATCTCAATATAGATTTATTTTTTTGGTCTTTTAAAGTTGATTTTTATGAAAGTTTATAATAAATATATATTGAACTTTTTTTAGTTCAACTTGCAAGTTTGAAATTGACATCATTAAATAGAAAATTTTATTAGAGTTAAAGAAATGATATTGTTAAAATTAATATGCAGTCAAGAATTTGTACAATCACTATTAACTATATGAGAAAAACTTAGAATATTAAATATAAATATTAAAAATATTCAACAATTGAAATATTAAGATTTAAATTAATTTTTTAATTATTCAAAAATTTATTTTAATTGAAAGTTATCTCTAAATTTATATAATAATTTTTTAAGAAAACATATTACTCTTTAATTGTGATGTAAAAAAAAAAATGAAAATAAGTACATGTGAGACACAGCATTAGTTAAAATTTCAAATATCGCATGAATTTCGTTAATTAAATTATTTCATACTTAATTCGATGAATAGCAAGGAAAATTCTTTTATCACGGTCGCTATTTTAATTTAACTCAAAGGTAATAATAATAAGAGAATTGACATATCTTTATTTTCTGTAAATTAGGTCACTTCTTCTACTGGTTGATTCATTCAAAATATATTTGATTGTTCGAGTACTACTGTTATTCATGTTTTTTTTTTTGTTATCAATTTTTAGTTATAGTTCAGGTTTCAAAAAGAATCATATAAGGACGAAGTTTTGTGTACTTTATAATTCATTAGACTTGTATTAACATCGAATCGCTTTTTTGGTGTATCATCTTTAAGTTGATGGTCAAATAAATTAATGATAATCCACTTAAACGAATGTACTCATTGGAATCTATAGTAGTTTTAAAGCCGGTTTTAATGAAATATGTATGTACGTTTACTTGTGTGTCCCTATTGATTTTATTTTTTATTTACTTGTATCTTCCTCAATACTACATATGACCTAAATCTTTCTTCCTAAAAAAATACACTTTATCAGTTTTTTGTAAAACATTTTAAAAAATTTTGAAGTAATAATATTAATTATGGTTTCCATATAATATTATTAAAATGGGTTTAATTATTATTTAATAAAAAAACAAATAAAATTTTATTCAAGTATTAAATAAACTGTCTTCTAAAACTTCTAAAAATATTTCAAGTTAAGAATAATGATAAGTATTCCACTTCTCTAACTTTGTCTTATTTGTAAACAGGAATGTTTGTTTCCCAAAAATAGTATTGGTGATATTTGTGTATTTATTACATGTATGAAATGTTTAAATCCACTATTTGTTACTTTTTACTAACACGAGTTTATTGGTTCCGTTATAATTTATTAACACAATCTTAAATAGACCCGAGGTCTGTAAACACATTTCATTTTTTTTACTCACTTTTATATTGAATACATTTAACTATTAATGTTTATTTTTTAATAGTAAGAAAAAATTATTTTATATAACAATAATAATTGTTTACCTTATACTTCAAAAACTAACATTACTTATATTGTTATTTTATAACAACATATGTCTCGAGTCGTATTTTTTAATAATAATGAAATTTAAATTTGACTTATTCAATAACTAGTTTAAAATTAATTAGATTGATAGATAAACACAATTATTTCGTCTGTCCTATTTTAGGTTGAGAAATGTCTTATTAGTGTCTTTAAGTTTAAAACTTAATTGATAGTTTTTTTTTTCTTTTTGTGTACTTTACTATTTGAAAATACATTTTAAAATTAATCAGAATTGGAAAACTTATAGCCAACAAAGTTTCTTGCTTAAACGAAAAAAATTAATGATATCCTAGCAGCTTTTTTTGTTAGAAAAACGATTTTTTCGACAACTAAACCATTTTTCGGGTGTGTTCTGATTATTAATTATTTCCTATGTAGTAATAATATCTTTTTTTTTGTAAGATCAGAGTTTCTACTCTTCCTAGAAACTCGAAAAATTTTAACTAATTGATGACTACGAATAAGTCTCATTGATAAAGAAATATCTAGAAAATTGTTGAAAATTGGACTTAATTTTACTGTTGTTTAATAGTTTTGAGTGACCAAATTTAAAGTCTTTAATTAAGAAAAACAAAACTATTAGTCTGTGATTTTCTCTATTTATAATAAACATTGTTGTCCCATTGCAGAGAAAATCTCTTAATTGTATTTAGATTGTGCTTACTGTATGACTTGCAGTCGCATGAGTGTTAGGAATAAACATTACTGGTAGATATTTTAGTTGATAATAAATGATGTTTAAACAATTTACCGGTTTTTTACGTTTGGCTTGCGTAAATATCTGTTCTAAATAAAACCGACTAGTTACGTTTTGTGTACGTCAGTGGACTTAATGTACTCATGTGAAAACGTCGCCAAAGCCCCTGGCTAACTATACCGATAACGATATAGCAATTAAATAAAATACCGAAGTTCGAGGAAATTGGGTGACTTTACTCGGATACTGAACTACGGACAGTGATCGACTAATCGCTCACAGATCTGGAGGTCAGCCAATCGTTTCTTTTCTAGACCCCGTAAATTCGATTATAATATTAACCTGACAACCGTTCATATAGCTTTTCGAAAACAATTAAAAAATATTTATATCGATTGTCATTTAATGTGTGTATTATTTTGGCCATCTCCGCCTCGTCCTATAAAAGAAATCCAAGTACAAGAGTAATAATTATTCTTGTAATAGCACAACGATTATTGTCGTATGAAAATTCATCAATCATCGCGCGGCACTATTTTAGGGTAATTGATTAAAAAAATGTTCAACTTTACTGTCAAACATTATAATATAGGGTCATAATGCTATTTGAACCCTCTTTATTGTGTAACATTTAATGCATCGTGAACTCGTAGCTTCATTAAAGTGTACCCCATTTAGCGTATGATGATTTTCAAGCCATGAGCATCGCGAGTCGTATAAAAAGTACTTGCCGTTATAAAAATAGTCTCTTAAAAATTGCAGTGTAAAACTGAACGAGAAACGATGCCTGAAAAAGGGATATCCTTTGATGTTGTCCTCTACTGTCTTAAGCTAAACATACAAAAAGTTATAATAAAAAATAGACTTGTTTAAAAGACCGGTAATTATTTTTGATGCGCCGACCGTCTACTGCGATCACCTTTGGTCCTCCCCTCTTGCATTTGTTATGTTACAGGCGCCGTCGCCGGTTGTTCTTTTATAAATCGTCTGTGGTATCGGACCAGTCAGCCGCGTGGCTTTCGTGCACTCCGACGTTCCGGGTGGACCATTGAATCGTTTTTTACTACGCGACGGCCGCAGTTCTCACACCACTCGTACCTAATAGTAAAAATAAAAATATTATTGTTTTTTTTTTTTAAATTCCACTCACGTAACGCGCAAGTGTAAACAAAACGCCGAGTTTTAGTGCATTTAAGTAAAGTAAAGCTATAAATCTTGGGCAGTTCAACTTAAAGTGTCAATTCATAAGTATATGCGAAGCGTCCGGATTAGTGTCTCTTTTTGAATTTAGCTAGCCCTCTTTTCCTGAGGTACGGCCACCGCTTAGAGGACCGGCGACATCAATTAAAAGGTTAGCAATAAATATCATTATAATAATGTCACTTGAATTTTTTATACCATTTCTCTGTTCGGTTATGAGAGACGTTCTCTATGCATTTAGCACGAATATTACATTCTTCAAAACGTTTAATATATTTCGTCTGATCACTTAACAAAATAATAAAAAAAATTTCCAAAAAGTCCGTTTGTAATGTTTTTTTTTTTTTGCGATTCATCTTCATCCGTATCGCGGTCGTATCTGTCACGCAGCCAGAGTTGTTTGCCATATCAAAATCTACCACACCTCCACCAAACCGGCAACAGTATAAGGTTTGAGCTGTGTATATTAATACACCATTTTGTGGGGGTCCGTTCAGTTGTGTACGTGGGCCGAATTCACTACTTGCGTTTTATTATACAACGATCTTGAGTAATAAAAAAATACGTTAGTAACCTAGTTATTGTTTTATTTTTACTGTTATTTTGCTTATCTCGTTATAATGTGACCAAAAAACGTACAAGACTCTAAGTGACGACGTCACAACCGAACAACCCCATGAACGTCGTTCAGCTGTGTGTGTATAGTGTTGATACTATAGCGTGACGCGGTTTGTCATTATGAACTTGGCAAAATAATATAATCAAATCATAAAGAAACGATTAATATTAAACTTAGCATAAATATGAGTTTTTACTTGGGGTAGTATTTGAAAAATGTAGTAATAAATTCATAGAAATTGTTATGATTGACACAAAATTTATGTCGCTTATTGATATTATTTTCACATTTTATTATTGTAATAGACCTTAATTTGGCGTGAATAATACTGAATCCTAAGTGGCGGCTCTCTTTACATAACAATTTACCGATGAGCCCACCACACTCTGTTAATCTCACTTTTTTACCACCTCCGACTTGTTCGTAAAGCATTAGTAGCTATGATTAAGGATTTGTAATTATTAATGTAAAATACGATCTAGTCTTTATTGTTATATCACAAGATTGGCGACGCGATAGAGTCCTAGAGACTAATTACTATTCTACAAAAATCTTGTTCTTGCCTTATCTTGTATAATGTATGTATATATAAATAACATTTGGTTTAACACATTATATTGGAATTCATTTACAGGACACCATTTTCTTCGTTACTTAAATTTCCTGTTTATAAACACTGTACGTGCATCTCGCTCGGAACTGTTTATTTTTTCCTGGTTCAAAAATCTCCTTTGTTTAGAGCACCTGTTACTCTCTTTCGAATTTTTGTTTGTCTTTTTTTTTCACTTGTTTAGTGTGTATAAGAGATATGATGTGAATATGAATTGTAATTGTTACGTGATTAGATCGTTGTGTTATTATGTGGTTTTTAATTAATAAAATATTTTTGTTGTAATTTTTCAGTCCAACTACAATCGACGGATTCACAAAGACGTATAAAAAACAAAATTAAAAAATGGCACAACTAGTCCTAAACCTCATTGACAGTTACCACGATATAATGGAAAACAAAAGTGGTGAGTGAAAAATTAATTTAAGTATGAAAAGTAATTAATTTCTACCGCACATATTTCCCCTTTGTAAATTGGATGAAAATAATCGCAAAATTATTGTTTTTCATGTAGACAATACCAAATTTTCCATCCCTAACTTACATTTTTTTTTTATGAATTACTGCTATAAAATTTAAATGTATACTCAGATACATTTTATATAAACTTGAGATTTCATGCTTATAGCACACAATTTTGGTAACGGGCTAAATTGCATGACTAAATCTGGGTTGTTTCATATCCGTGTTACCTGCGACTTCTAAGTAAAAATACATTAAAAAAAAATTTTTTTATGTATTGTATAGTGTGTTGTGTAAATAATATGGAATGTTATATAAATAGTTACCAATTACGTTGATCTTAGTAACTATAAACCGGTAAAAGGGAAATGGTCAAAAGCAGTGAGCAGTTAAAAATTATTTTATTCGACAGAGAAAGGCGTAAAGATGTAGTACAATGTAAACAATTTTAATTATGCTACAATGTATTTAAGAACATAACTCTTATACACAAAGAATGTTTAATGTGTACGTATATAATTTTACTTAAACTTTCCATTGAAAAACAAAAAAAAATTGTTGAAAATAACAATAGTCTAAACACGTATCATACACAGTTTTCGTTAAGTAAATCACTTAAAATAAGATGGAGATAATTTGTCGAGTACTTGTAATTTTTATATATAAAAAAAAAGAGGTATACATAAACTTCTTCTCTTTAATATACACAATATTAAAAACAAATCTGATTTTTAAATATAAATATAGGAATTAAAAATATTTTCAAACGACTATGGCAACTGGAGTTTTTTATTTATTCAGACAATATGAATGTATAATCATATATTTTCATAATAAATCATAAATGTAATGGTATTCTAGTTCATATTTTTACAAAATGCCTTCGAAGTTTAGTAAAACAACTCTGTATTATTTTAAATAAAAAATAAAGAACAAAGTTAATCTCTTTTTGCTGTTGTAGAAAAAATAAATTATTTTTTTTTACATTATTATCATATCAGCTACAAGTGAACAATATAAACAAATAATAATTGCTTTAAAAATGTAGAATTCCAAAGAAAAAAATTTGTGTTTTGTAATTGTCATAATGTTTTAGCATTTAATATTTCAATTTCAATGTCCTTAGGTAACTTATCTCGAAAAAGTATATTTTTCGTCATGTCCCCAATAATTATGAATAAACATAATAATTATTGTATATTCTTACTTTGAAAAATGTGGTTAGATGTCAGATCGAAGGCCGAACTAATTTTTAAATAAAAAACTTTCGGCGGGTCATCCGCTCCAATGTTACCTACTCACGTGTCCCTACGCGCATTCGTTGCCATTGAAATACTTTGGAGTATAGAAAGTACCATGACACCTTGTACAATGTTCAGTATGGATATAATATAATATTGTATATCATGGCCGGTAAATACAACCTGCAAGGCTAGCCTTAGGAACAAACGTGTAGCTGTTATCGCGCCGATATTCAGGTTTTTATGGGTAACTAACACCACCTCTAAATTCTGCACCATCTCTTATCACTTACCTTGCTATTCATTGCAATGCGCTATATGAACATAAAATTAAATTGACCAAGAAAAAATTTCTTGATCAATCAAAATTTCTGGTCAAGTTTGACCAGAAAAAATTCCTGAACAACATCAAACTTAATTTCATATTCAAGGAAATCGCTATCAATATTTTTTTATTCCTATATTTTATACAGGTTCGAGGTTAATTATTTAAATTAACTATTTTCTTGATAAATTAAACCAATAATTATTTTGTTTATTAGTAATGTACAACATAAATTATAAACCCCCCGTAGTTTCTTCGATTATTCGCTTTAAGACAAGTAAAAAGCTGGCAAGTTGACGCTGTGGCCAAGATGATCTTAAATTAAAAAATATATATAGTAATGTTCACAAAATATTTTTCTAAATATCTTTACCAAACAATCGATAATTTTTCAAAAATAACTTAAATGAACAGTTAGGTTTTTTCTAAATCGCATTCATGCCCTTCATGCAAAAATTATACAACATTGTTGTTTTATGACGTTTGATTAAATGCAATTTTTTTTTTATCGTAATAGCTAAAGAAAAATATTACAAATAAAAACTATTTAAAAACCGTCAAAATGTCTTGTCTTAAATTTTATTTGACATGTTGTTACATTAAGAGCTCCGATAAAATCATTACGATAGAGCAATATTTGTAATTTTTCTGATAGTTAACTTAACTTAACGGAGTTTATTACATGTGTCTATATATTCACACTTTAACACCATTTTAAAGATATATCTATAATGATTCTTACTGATTAAACTTTCAAAGGGTGTCCATTGTAAAAACGTTAATATCATAGTAATTTAAATAAGGCAAAATTGTTGTTGATAAAGGCCATGTTGTTGCTGGTAACAACGAAAGTTCAAGCTTTTAAAAAACTGTTCCGTGTTTTATTTTTACTTAATCTTAGTAGCGAGCTGACGTTAGTCCCTCAAACGATTCGGTTGAGCAAATATTACATTTATATGTCGCAATTAAATGAACCGTTAATGTATGTTGTATTTAGATTATTAAAAACTGCCATTGTGCTATTAATCAATTAACAGGAAAAAAAAACAACACTTGAAATATTTATACAAGTTTTACCAACTATGAGAATAATTCATTAATATTGTTCCTGTCCTCTTTTATGTTCTTTCTTTGAAGAAACTGTCAGTATTAATTAATATACGACACGGTGACCGTTTGATGCGCTTGTTATAGTCTATTATATAAGATATATTTTTTTTATACTTATGAAATAATATTTTTAAAAAGTAATTTTATATCAAAATAAAAAAAAGATTTTTTTTTAATTTGAGGCTTTTCTATATTAACATTTAATTAATGTTATAACTATTATTATTTTGTTATTTTCATATAAATATAATTTATTTAATAATATGACTAGGTTTTACTTTTATTTAGATGAAAACACCCGAAATAAATGCTGCATTCTGTAGAGTTTTTGTGCGTTGAGTTAATAAAAGTAATTAAGATTAATGAATTCCTCCTCAACGAAAATAATCGAACGAGTTTTCTCGAGAAAATTGGATTACATTAAAGAAAATATCTATTTATGTACAGAACTACTTCACTAATGTTGTGTTTGAATACAATGGTGTTATGATACGTGATTTGAGAGGACTTTTATAATAGACAATCCGACTGTACCACATTCAGAGTTATTGTGTTTTATGATATAATTATGAGACTAGCTTATTTATCTCGCTTTTAAGTGTATGCTCTGTTAAATAAACTCTCTAGGCACGATGCCGACCTTTATGTAAATTAAAACGATTTTGGGTAGGTAAAATAATTATTATACTCTGCATTTGGTATTCGACTAAACTCGTGTAAAAATCGTTACTTCAAAAACTGTCTAGTGGGTCACGGTATGTAATGTATGTGCACTGTGTAAAGCATACTTTGGGTGTATCGCTTTGTATGACTATGGTATGCCATTTTGATTTTTCTATAAGCCATTATTTGTTGCCAAGTCACTGCTGCAATCAATAATTTTTTTTACAAATAATTACTCAATTAGTGTAATTGTGTTATTATTATTTTTATTGATAAAATATCGACACGGAAAGTATTTATTATTGATGTCAAATGAGGTGTGTAGTTTTAAAATTTTCTAGAACAACATTTTTTATATTTTCTTGAAGGTCACATCGTATTACATGGTCTGTAAAAATATTGAACGCCTAACAAAACTATAACTAGTCATTACCGATCGTGAAAAATCGTTTTTTTCTTACAACCCCATTGAGAAAATTTTATTTATTTATTTTTTTGTTGTCCTGAAATGGTTCAAAAGTTGTATTTAGCCAATTTTGAAATTACGCGCATCAAATATTATATGAAAACAGTTGTTAAATTATGTCTTGTATAATTACAGATAAATTATGTTTCAATCAATATTTAACTTATATGGTGTTTCCTTTGATTATTTCAGACGCCAGAGTAAATGGTTGGCCCATGTTATCTAGTCCATTCCCCACGTTATTCATATGTCTATTTTACGCCTACTCGGCCAAGGTGCTTGGTCCAAGACTGATGGAGAACAGAAAACCATTTCAACTGAGAAAACTACTCGTAGTGTACAATGCGATTCAAACTGTGTTCAGCGCTTGGATTTTTTACGAGGTGAACTATACAATTAGAAATATGTATTTCTTGCTCGACTCCATAGAATATTAGTCCCACGTGAAACTCATAAACAATCAACTGCGCCTATACATATTGTAATTAATTCTCTGGGTGGGGGGAAGATGGCAAGTATATGTTGTGTGACGAGAATGCGTTACCTAAAACTAAACGTTTTATTAATATTTAATAAAGGTACTGTTGACGTTGTTGGGAAACGACAAACGTCATCGTTTCCGCGTTCTTGTCTGTACATTTTCCTACGCAAGTTCATCGTCTCCCAAGTGAAAATCTTAACTAAAATTAACCCGACCCAATCGCGCAAGGTATTATATTTTGATGGTTATAGATTTGCCATTCGAAAGGCTTTTATCGTTACCTAACTTGTATTTTATCATCTCATGCTCTACTCCAAAAATTCAAAAGATTACTATCTGATCTGAAATCGACCATGACCTTTGAAACTAATAGTGTAAGTGTACTGAAATTACCGAAGACTTATTGAAACCGAAATCGCTTCGAACAGTTATAATTGAGCAAAAACTAAACGAAAAGTGACTCATATCGGGTACCACAGGCAGCGTACACGAATGACCGTCTGATCGTTGGGAAAGTATCGAGTTCTACATGCCTCCTAGACAAAAATATATTCTTCATTCACATATGTGTGTTATGAAAGGGGGTCAGCTGTAGCGTTTATCGTACAGTAACAGCTTACACGCATTATATTTTTAAACGTTTTATATATATATATATGCACATACGCTAAATAGCAACGACAATTAATATTCAACGACACCCGAGAAAAATTATCGGTATGAATATTTGACTGACTTAAATTGTCGTAGTGTTTAAACAATTCGAAATTACCTAGACGTTCAATCCAAAGTAATATTTTTTGGATTTACACTTCCCATTTATAGTGTTGAAATATTAACCAACACAACATATGTTATTAGACTGTAATCTCAGATTATTTTATATTTCAATGAAATTAATTTTTTCATAATTAGCAAAACGGATTTTACCAGATTATAAACAATTTATGACCGACAATATTTATTTTATATATAAAAAAAAACTACTCTTTAAATGAGGTAAACCTTGACAACCTTTCGTTAATTTTTTCAAGTTATTATACATCAGGAAATGTATTCGATTTAAAACTTGTTTTCTTGAAAAATGTATATTTTGCGATTATAATAATCATTGCCATAAGACACAAACATTTATAAATTTACTAGTTTCACTGAATTTTATAAGGAGGTATGTACTTATTCCAGTTTATTCAGTCTTATGTTTTCCGGTTTTTAACACCAACAGTACACGTGTACGGTAATTAATAATAATTACATTAAAAATACATATACATGTTCAATGGCTTTAGAAACGTATATGGTATACTCATCTTATTGTTATTGTAAAAAACCTTACACTTTTTTTTCGATTTATCTCATTAAATATTTCATTTATAATGGACAAAATGAAATGAAATTATCTTCTTGAAATTAGATCGTTTAACCCTTTAGCTCTTAATAATTTAGTCCGTGTCATTGATTTTATGTTTATGATAAAAAAATTCTCATTGCTCGTTTAAAACGATTGATTTTATTTATTTTTTACAATTCTATGTAGTATAAATTAACGGCATTTCAATAAATTTACACAATTATTATTACCTAAAATTGTTCACTTTTTTTTTTTTGACTATATTTTTACAGTTTCAGTGATACGCTTATGCATTTTATGCATTTTATGTTTTTTTTTTTTTAATAAAATTGCCGGCCTGCTAAATTAAACCATAGCGACCACGTATTTATTAGCCGGCACGTCGTTATGCACTTCTATGAGATGTTAACATGTCTATTTTCACACGCCAAAAAACGCACAAACGCGAGCAAACTTATTATTGTTTGATCAATAGTAATATCAGAATCCAAAACTTTTGTCTATAATTTCCTGTTTTTCGATCTCATATAAGAATATCATTTGAATATCAGCATACAGTCTAACTGTACTTATAAAATTTGAATAAATGCTACGGTATTTCTTATTATTCTTCTTGTAATGATCGCTTGACCTGAAACAGGGTAATGTACTTTAAACCGGTACAATTGATTACACTGCATGTTGTCGCATAAAAATTACCTTATAATTTCTTATTTTCCATTGAATATCATAGTATTGAGTAAAAAATAATGATGATTTGATTTTTTTAAAACGCGACCTTTGTGATATTTTTACGATTCGTAACTAATTGAGGCGATTATTGTGGAATTGCATAACTTTTACCTTGTACCAAAGATTTGCCATAATTTAGAATAGCAATAATAACTATTTTATAGTAACGTTACTGTATAATAAAGTAATATTATTAGATATGACCTTATAGTGGTTTTAAGGGGCGTGGTATAGCGCAGTGGATCATTCGGCAGCCGCCTTAGCGCTGATGTTTAGCTGCGCCAATTGTTGTTAGTTTCCGGATGGGTGACCATACAAGAACTTTAACAGTAACATACACCTTGCTCCTTGCTGGCTCTCCCTTAGCAATAACGAGATTGCGTCAGCAGATGTAAAAAATCCAGTAAAATTGTAAGGTAGAGCCGACCCCATATAAGTGGGTATAGAGGCTAAGGAAATGATGATGACCTAATAGGTATTTTAAAAGACATACTGGTATTCCACATTTCGCTTATTAAACCCCTTCTTTAGTATGCGTTTACAATTAAACCTAATATAATGTAGAAATTACTGATTTTAAAATCGATCGGTGTGTTCTGATTTGACCTCAGTATCATCATAATTATAAAAGTAGAAGTTGATCGTTTTTATAATTTATTTATATGTAAATAGCTGTGGGTCGTTACCTTAAACTTGTTCACAATTTCAATACGAATTATACTTAACTAATTAGTTTTATGTACAACGTCGCACTTTAATGTATCATGCACTAAATCACTTGCTTATCAGACCCAAATAATTGCCACGGTTATTATTACTATTGATTACACAGTAATATATGTACTGTGCGACTTGTACACGAAGCATAATTCAATCTAATTATTGGTAGATGTCCCCCATGATGTTTTATACATAAATGCATACACAATCAATCGCACACGCGTGACCCAAATTCATATTGTCTAGCGAGTGCATATGACGTACGTTTTAAGTAAGTAATGCAAACGTTATAAATGTATTTAATTGGGACTGTTATGTATTTTATACCTAGTGGAGAATACCTGTGTACTATTATAATCCGACCGAACGTTACAAACGCAACGTTATATTTTCATGGGACTCTAAATAATAGATTAGAATAGTCAATAAGAGGATTAACAAATGTAAAGGGTTTCTTTTTTGGCGCCCATGAAAATTTTCATTGCCATTATTATTTACTAGAATTAGAGGATGCGATTTGATTACATTATGTTATAAATTAATTATGTATTTAATTGATTATATTAATGAAATAGCCAGTTAAAGAAATATGTACCTTGTATATATGTTTATTTGTAGTTAAAAAGGTTATTTATGCGACGTATTTTCATTATTTATTCAGCAATGATTTTTAAAACTCAATTCTATAACCGATTATGACACAACCTTATCAGAAAAACTGTGAACGTTGGAAACATAATCTAAGATTCCTCAGAAAATAATCTAGAGAATTCTATACACAAAATATAGATTATATTACCAATGTCCATAATTTTCTATTAAAGTTATTTGAAAAGTAAAAAAAAAGTGTTCACTTTAAGATCGACTTTTTTAAAACAAGCCGCGGATATTGTTATTGGTACTAGTTTTAAATTTAATGTTAGCAATTCTTATCATACAAATTTGAAACGATCAAACATTTTAAAGTATTCGTAACGAATTACTTATAAAGTTTTTTAGTTTTAAGGGCTTTTAGAAATCAAAAAATAAGTCATATTAATGATTATATAAATCATAGTACATTAAATTCATGTATAGTTTTCGGTAAATTGTCGTTTTAATTGAAATTGGTTTGAAATGATTTGCCAATAGGAAATCATTGTACAATTAAGAAGTGCAATAGGTAAAAATCTTACAATAATCTTGATCTTATGTTTATTGCGCGTATAAAGTCTTCTATTAGTGTATCGGTGTAATGACTGTATTACCAATTATACATATTAATGAGACCAAATCATAATTCTATCTGATACACTCAGCATGAACAATAACCGGTTTAAGAAATAATTTTTATGAAGCCTTGTCTAGAAACTTCCTATTTGATAGGTTGATAAAAAAAAATAGTACTACCGAAGTTCAAACTATAGTACAATGACTGGGTAGAAGCGCTCATCGCCGAATTCAGTTTGTCGACCCATTGTGTAATATTAGGATTTTCAATCGAAATAGTTCTATCATTTTTTAATATTGACTGAGACAGGCACACAACAACGTAACGCTCAGGTTTCTTTACTTCTTCGATTGGTCTTGCCTTGAGTTAGCCTTGACTCGTTTTCCCCGAATTTTATTTAGCGTGGAAAAAAGTGTAACTTAATACCCGTTTTTTGTTATTGTTAATATTATTGTCTTGTATTATGATGGTTGAATGGTGTTCGTCTATGCAAATGCTTAAGTAGGCCGCACTACTCTTGAGTGAAATGTTACTTAAAATAAAAATTTAACTATAATTATAGTGCATAGCCCCGTTGTCTGATATATACTATATCTTGGATTTTTTTTTATCGTGTTTACAGTACATGATGAGCGGATGGGGAGGATCGTACAGTCTTAAATGTCAACCAGTCGATTACTCCAATAGTCCGATGGCCTTGCGGGTAAGTTACATTTTTTTTTTTTTTTTTGGGTACTCTTATTGGTTCTTAACCGTCTTAATTAGCGTGTGTTGATTGTGTTTTTCTTATCTTTCCGTTGCAGATGGCTCGAACATGTTGGTGGTACTACATTTCCAAGTTCACAGAGTTCTTAGACACGGTAAGTGCCCACTGTCCCGCCAAATCAACTAAATAAACCGTCGCTACATTTATTATACTCATTACAAACTACTGTTTTCACGTGATGTTTTTAAAACAGACTAGGTCAACGCGTATTTTATTACAACACTGTAATCTAATAATGTAGTATTTGACCTAAACTGTGTGGGTCAGGAAGGATGAGGATAGGAGTCTAGTTAGTGTAAAAATCGATCAGCTAATGTCATCGCGACGAACGTTTCGTGTAACGTTCTTATCTATACGATTTTTATTCCGTACTAATTTAGTTTGTGTTTTTATAATCCCACACACTGTAAAAATGTACAGCTACTGCTAACCAACCGAATAAAAACAACTTATGTTTTGCAGTTGTTTTTCATTTTGAGAAAAAAGAACCAACAAGTGTCAACTTTACACGTCATTCACCATGGATGTATGCCCATGAGCGTTTGGATGGGAATGAAATTCGCACCAGGTAAGCGATTCCAAATGCAATACTTATCAAGCAATGACTAATTGTTAAACAACCGACATGGCTGATATTTGTTATATTCTATGGTGCACGCCGTATTGGCATATTAATTTACTTTCCTTTACTTACACCTGTTGTTTGTATCGCAGGCGGCCATAGCACTTTCTTTGCATTGCTCAACACATTCGTACACATCGTCATGTACTTTTACTACATGGTATCAGCTATGGGACCACAGTATCAAAAATACATTTGGTGGAAAAAATACCTTACCTCTTTCCAAATGGTAATCATAAAAAACTATTGGCTTCTGCCATTCTCATTGATAACACATTTATTTTGTTTTTGTAGTTACAATTCGTATGCATTTTCATTCATCAGTTCCAATTGTTATTCGTTGAATGCAACTACCCCAAGAGTTTCATGATATGGATCGGCCTGCACGGTGTTATGTTCTTGTTCCTTTTCTCAGACTTTTACAAATCCAAGTATACTAAAGGTCAACTAAAATCTTCCAACGACGGAGCTTGTATGGTAAGTAAAAAAACAAGATGCTAAATCGTATTGTTAAAAAATCTATGGCGATGATTAACTATTTGTTCGGCTGTTCAACTTACTTGGAAATGTGTTCGGATACATAATAGTTGAATTTTTTTGTTATTTGGTGCAACGTCAATAACGATTTAAAAAATATTTAATTTTCCTGTTACCGAAGCCATAATTTTTTTTTTTAATACCTCAAATTAAAATAACCTTATGAGGAAAATCACATAACATTTATTTATATTCTACATACGACCGTGTTAGCTGAAATATGACACGTGAGTGCATTTCGTGAGTAATTGTGGACGTCATGACTACATCTAAGGTCGTTAATGTTTTATTATTAATAAACCGCAAGCTGCGCTTAATCAAAAACATGTCGATATCATGATTCACGTTTTAGGCGATTTGTGTTTCTACGGCGCTGGGTAAATGATAATTTAGTCTATAAAGTTTAATCAAAGCGTCGTGATAGTTGTAAAAATAAATATATGGATAAAAAAAACGTTTCAATGTGAAAATAAAAGCCGAAGGTAAAATTAATGAAACCGAACGTTACCCCGTCATGTAGCCTGTGTGTTATTAAGGGGTCGACAGAGATGGCGCCGGCCTTGGTTCGCACAAGTTCTACAGTACGTATGAGATTTGGGTATTATGGATCAATCACAGCTGTAAGCCTATGTCAATATCATTTGGACATGGGGGTTGAAGCTAAACCGAGTCACGATTCATTTTTTTGTGTTTTATTATTTCTGTAACTTTTCGTCGACACAAACAATTATTTGCACGAGATTTTCTATACGATTTCAGACGTTTTACCATTACACCCAAGGTCGTATAGATTTCCAACACAATTAGGTTGAGTATACTTTCTATTACGTTCTGGGTTTTATACATTATAATCGTCACTGAAGTCATCGCTTTTAATATTCACAACGATAATTATCTAATGTACGAACACTTACACTGTTGTTGTGCTAAAGATATTATTTTTTAAGCATTCTAAGTAAATAGTAGTTTTCAATTAGCTCGAATTATGATTGTTATATATAGCTCAAATATTTCAATGTCAATTATAAATGAATTGCTAATTGCTCGTTATATGTAAATCTGCGAGAACAGAATATTTTATTAATGTTGTTATAAGTATACTAATGAGATCATCACCCATAACCACATTCTACATCGGTCGAATATGGTGTTTAGCTTTTATAGAGTTGTTGGAATTCTCTGTTGACTAATACAATTTTTTATTTTCTATTCTTTTAGCCAATAGAAAGCTCAAACAATTACAGCAAATGTGCGTCCAAAGAACACAACAACGTCGTATACTATTCAAACGGTATCAATAACGGCTTCAAGTCTACTGAAGACGCCAAAACCAAGTAGTGTTCCATTTATCAAGCTGCACAAACGTTCCTAAATGATGGAAAAAAGACAATGCCCGGCGATCAATCAACAATGCACCCTCTTATACAATCTTAAAACCAAATTCAAATCATACTAAATATGCGCTTGTACTTAAAACGTCCGTGAAGACAATTATTACCAAAAATGTATAGTATAAATACTTACGCGTAGGTCTCTACAATACAATGAAAATTATATTTTAGCATCGAATATTAAAAAACTTCAATTTTCATTTTTCGATCTGCCAAAATACATTTTTTAGGAAATATTTTTTATTTACGTTTAGTTTTATCTTAGGTAAGAAGTATAAAATGTTTTAGATATTTTTGTTATAGTCCGCAATTTTATATATTTACAATAAGTATGTAGAACTCATGTGGTAATCTATGCAATGCTTAATGAAATTAAATGTTTGTATTTTATTATTGGACTTTAGGTGTACAGTGAGAGGGGTGGGTTCATTAAATATCATTATGCGTTGATACTCGGCTACTTTATGTTAAAGTATGTATGGTTTTTCTTAAGTTGGCAATTTTGTTACCGTCAATTCAGTCATATGTATATTTTGCTGTTATAACTGTCCAGCATCTATCTTATAGGATTTATTCTTTTATTTTATTTATAAATTTTGTTGTTATTTTCACTCTATAAATTCATAAAACTCAATGCGGATGTTACTTAAATTTTCAAATGTTTAACTTAATTTTTACAGTGAAACAATATAAATTTATATATTATCACTGTATTCATTCGAGTAGCTTTACTAAGCATTTTGTTACCCTACACGTAGAATGTATGTTTGTTTTATTTTCTGAAATAGCAAGTGCAAAACAGATATTTTAGGACTCAGTGCTGCCTTAGTGTGAATGACATAGATTTTAAGAATGTGAGGCCATTGTACTTTTCTGTAAAAGTGTGTTTTTTTATGTATAATACATTATATATAATTTTTTTTTTTTGTATAATTATTTAGTCATTCTTTTTTTTTAATTATTAATTATGTTTTGTATGGTTTGTAAAAATACAAACCGCAAAAAAATGATTTATGATATTTTAATATCTTTTTAAATTTTTATATATAAGTGTATTTATTTAAATTGAAAGTATAAAAAAAATGTAAATCAAAAAATATTGTTATTTTGCAAAACATAGACTTTTGACAAAAAATGCTTTTCTATATAATTTTATTATACATCCTCTACTTAATCCTACATCGATTTTTTTATACATTTTTTAAAGAAGTTTTTTGTTTTGTATCAGTTTACCATGTATTATCAATTTAATATATTGTTTGAAAATTGTTACTATAACAATAATAAAATGTGATGTCATGATACTATTTCTAATGATAATTTAATCACAATACTTGAATAGAACACTTAAGTTTTTATGAGTTATTATTACACACTGGTTATGACCAAATGGGATGTCCGGCATCGAAAAAATGTGAACACTTAAATACTAATAGACTATTATTAATTAACGAGATGATTTATGGTTATAGTTTAACTTATTTCTACGGCTAATGCTTTAAGTGAACTTGAAAGACTGTTAATCGCGGTTAATTAATAGTATTGCTTTGATACATAGAATACTGTAAAAAAAAATCTATTAACAAGAAACGAGGCCTTAGAAAGTAATAAGATACATCTAGTAACACATTAACACCTATTCCGGATACCGTTACATTATAATAATAAGTTCAAACTTTTATTTTTTTTCTACAGCTTGTTAAATTTATGTATAATTCATTTTAATAATATTATGTAAATCATCGTGACACAGATACGAGTCACCTATTGATCAATAATGTTGCAAAGGTTTTGCGTAGTCCCGTAAGAAATAATTACTATAAACATCATTATAATAAATTATTATCAATTGTGTAATGTATTCCAGTATTTAAGGAAATACATATCTTCCATGTGTGTATACAAAGCCACAATAAATGTATATTTGGTTTTTTCGGTAAACGATAGACGTCACATAGTTAACAAATGGCTTATTGGCAAAACCCACGACTGTAGAAAGTTACATATTTTGTATTCATTAACATAAACGGAAAAAAAACGATTCATTATTTTTTTGTCCACTAAAATATATAAACAAAATACATTATTTTCGTCTACAGATGATAGGTCATTTTTATATGTTACTTAAGACTAAATCATTTTTATGAAAATACCAAAAATGAATAATTTAAAGTTATCATTTTGGGAAGTTGAATAACTTAAGATAAATAAAAGAATAAGATAATTTTTTTTTGTATTGGTAGATATAATATAATATAAATATGATATCAGAAGTTATTACAAACAAATATTCGAGAAACAGTTTGATAATATTATTTAAAAAACTAAACATCCATTAATTATAAATCGTAGGCGTTTATTTAAAAAATATTTTCAGTGGGAAGAATGAGGAAAATTTTATTATTGCCCCTTATTTTTTTCTTTTGCTCATAATAAAATATGTAAAATAATAAAGTTTCAGATGACCTTACACCTCTCATAATTAAGTCGCTGATATATATCGTAGATATATTTGCATAATGCTCAAAACTTGGATAATAAGGAAAATATCATTTTTGTGTAGATGAGAAAAATAATTTAAGAATTATGATCTTCGAAAATAATAACAAACCATCTATAAAAATGAGGAAAAATTACAAGATTTATAAAGTACAATAATAATAAGCTTTTTAAGCAAATATCTTTATCCTATGGTAGCATAATTATTTTATTCGTGTGTTTATTTATTTGTTAATTCAATTTTATATGCCATTAGAAATTCATAAATTAATTTAAACAATTATAAATCATGATTAATAAAATTTAAACTTCTAAATTCAAAACATAAACTTTTAAATATTAGCATAATTCCAAAATGAATATAATGTATGTTGATATTTTAAATATAATTTATTATAAGATAATAAAATATATAAATACTAATTAGAAAAACAGTAGCTATTTTATAATTTATATGAAAAATAATTTTTATTTGAAATTTATAACATTTAGTGGAGATGCTTGCAATTACTTACTAATTAGATGTACCTACAGAAAACAATTGTTAGGGTATTGTAACGCGCAAAAACGCAAATAGAGGAATGTTTTGGTTACTTAGCACCCTTTGGAAAGTCATTAGCAAACCCAATCACATTTTGCTATTCTTTTGAAATTTTGTAAAGAGAGATTGAGTAATTCCTTTTAAATTGTATGCGTGGTGATTCATTTATTATTATTAATCAAAAAATAAAAATAATATTAATAATTTTTTTATTTGTTTTTGTTAGTTCAATATTTTTCTCAAGGGTATTAACTTAAATTTCTCAATACCCCTAATCAACTGGCCTATTTATTGGATAATGGTCTTATTAATAAAAGACTGGTCGAAAACAACTTTTGTACCAGTATTTCGGAAGTTATTGACATATTTATAACTTGATGAGAAGAAGAGTACGGGCGGGAAATGTTAAGTTATTAAAATATCAGAACCCACTTTTCACTTCTAATCATTATTTTAAATTGTTAATAACTTTTGTTTTTATTAAGTCCACACACATAGTTTTTGGTAAGAATGATTTTGGTTCGCGCGTGTCGATTTTGTTTAAATTCTATGATAGTCGATATAGTTTTCACTAATAACATGGCATTCAAATATTTTATTTAATAATTATTAAGTTTTCTTTCGCTTGCTTAACTTACTAAACAATAATTAGTAGATTATTATGAAGTATAATTTTGAACACACCTAAGTATTTTGTAGAATAAATTACATTTTTTTAAAATATTATTTAATTTACAAGTGAGACTATTTTTCTGGTAAACTGTTTCTGGAGTAATACTACATTTGCAAAACACACATTGTGACCGGCGTAGCTGTGTACTCCTATCGGTATCAGTGGCCTTCCAGTAGGACATCATCCCGAAGGATCAACATGCGCATGAGGCTCGCAGGGCACCGTATCTGGAGCAGAGTTCCAGCTAGGCGAGGTCGAGTAAAATGAATAAATTGTTATGACTGCTATAAATAAATGTTTAAAAATAATAATTAATGTAGTATGGAAAAATTAAAAGTAATTCTGTAGATATTTTTTCAATAGTATTAAAAAGCATTTTTCACAAGAACAGATGTTTAAACCATGTATTCAAAACATAATTTAAATAACGTAATTATAATTCCACATAAGACATATATATTTTCGTTAAAAAAATATTAACAAACTTTTTTACAAATATATCAACGAACAATTTACATGAATTAGGATAAAATACTTTATTCCTTGTATCAGAGGCGTTATTCCATGATTTTAGAGTATTTTGTTAATTAAAATATTTTAGACAAACTTATTGTTTACATAAATTAAATAAAAAAAAAATTTCTCAGTAAATATCAAAAAGTTTTGAACTTTTAATGAAACATAAAAACTTCGAGTTTAATTTTTTTTTTTTAATCAAAGAAATCTAACTGGTACGTTAAATGTTACAGCTCAAAATAAATTTTATTTTAAATAGCAAGAATAACCAACTGCTAAAATAAAATATTACCTTACAAAAATATTGAATATGCCATTAATTTATCTTGTAGTTTAACTCAAATAAACATATTATTTGAAAAGCTGTAAATAAACCTAAAAATATATCTTGAATTTTATTAAACTATGTAAAAAGATGTGACCATTTTTAAATTTAACACTACAAGGTGATTCTTTTAATGCTGGCTACTCGATTTTTTTTTAAATAATAACTGTTTTGTGAATTTTTTTAACTTTTGTTAGATACATATGCATATAACTAAAAAAACCAAAATAAACATTTATTTATTTGCTAATTTACGAGTTCTCCCAAAATTACATGTTAAATCATCCAATCAATATTTTTATGTCTCAGTCTCAGTCCAATAATATAGTGTTTATTATCTATTTAAATAACTATTTTCTCTTTTTCTTATACTAAATTGTTTTATTGTAATTATTTTATGTACTTAATTGTAAATATTTTGGATATCTTTATGCTACTTTTATGGATATTTTTTCCTCTTTTTTTAATTTTATTGCTCTCATATACTATGAACCATTTACTAATTGATCTTTGTTGTGTTTTGTTGTATTTACTAACCTAATTACTCAATATCATTATTGTTTATTATGTTGTATGTTAAAATTTGACAATTGTCCGTATAAATAAATAAATAAAATTATTTAATTAAGAAAATGACTGGTCGATAATAATTTTTGGACTAGTATTTCAGGCATTTAACAAATTAACAAATTTAAGTATTGACTGTTACAATTATCACTAGACATTTCCATGACTCATTCTCCCTCCCACTTAGGTATAACCGTGATAATAACTTCTGAAGTACTATTCCAAAAGTTGTTATCGACCAGTTGTTTTCTTAATTACATAATATTCTATTTTGTAGGCTAGATAAATATGTATGTTGCCATTTAAAAAAATAAAGTTGACACTTTTATAACACATAAGGGAAGAACAAAAAAAAATATTTTATAACAGATAAATTGAGATAAGTATGTAACTAACAAAAACAAAAAAAAATCACAAAAAAGTTATTATTTTACGAAAAATTGAGCAGCTAGTGTTAAAAGAATCATCCTGTATGGCTAAAAATAAAAACTTAACAGAATTTAAAATGTAATTATGTCATGTATCATTAATTTAAGAAGGGAAAAAACTGGGTATATTTGTTTAAATCAAATTAATAAGAGTATTTATAAATAAATTTAAAATTTTTATAATATTTTTAAAATAAAGTTATATACAATTGTTTTGATAATTATATACAACATTTATAAAAGAAATAATGTGTCTTGTTTCTTAAACGGTTAAGATGTTTTTAAAACAAAATACAGTTATTACATTAGCTTTTATCTTTAATTTAGTTAAGCCTATTGTTCTACCTAGTGTTATGGAAACTGGCTACGAAGATACTTATATCCTAAAAAAAGAACTGAGCTACATTAAAAAAGTAAAACTACTAAAATGTTCTTATCTGTTCAATGGATTAAATTACATGCGACTAGTAGAAATACAATTAGAAAATGATCGATCTCAATTTTATAATGCCATTGATAATATTTCTAAATATTACCACCCAGTGAAAAAGCAAATAAGTTTGATGTACGGAATAAATGGTATTCAAATTCGTACTTTGTGGCTACTCTATTATTACACAATAACGGTGAGTGAATTCAAAAATAGATTTGAAGAGTTTAATAAAGAAAGAAAAAGTGAATCAATCTTGGGTTTGAAAAATACTCACAATTATGTATGGAAAAAACTTAAAAAGGAAATAAATGATTCGAAATGTCCTAAGTTAGGGCAGTATTACAAGAATAGTTCATGGTTTGAACATAGGAAAAAAGAGTCGACAAGAAAAATAATATTGCATATTCAAAATAATCATCAAAAAATAGAAAGATTACTTAAGCAAAACGAAAGAAGTCGGCAATTCGTAACGAGAAACGCAGAAATATTTTCAAAAAAGTCTTTACTCGTGGAAAACCTTGGACGTGTTCCCGAAAATGTTGAACATTTAATGTACACTTTTAATTTACAAATCAAGTGGAGAAATGTTAAATATACTATTAATCGATTGTACTATGATTCTTTTAAAGTTGATTTATGGCACATAAATCAACTTAATACAGCCAAACTATACTATACAAAAATAATCAATTTTTTAAAAGTTATAATGTTAAAGCTCACATTAAAACACTTTGTATACATAAAATATCAAAATTATTCTGATGTCTATAAACTTTCTAACAAATGGATACTCATTTTAGACAATTTCACATCACGTTTGTGCTTGGAAGATGATTATTCATTGAATACTATAAAAAAATACATCAATGATTTTATTAAATGCGTTTCAAGTGCTGGCCATGAATATGAAGATCCACGTAAGCTTTTATTTCATACTGAACAGTATAAAACATTGTTTGGTCAAGTACTGTGGGATTTGACAAATCGGTGCAATGAAATAGAATGTGACTCGATTGATGAAATCAAATTTAGTAAAGAAGAATTAAAAATACCATACTATTACTCCGAACGTGATTTTAACTATTACGAAGATGAGAAGTCTTATACTTTAATAATGGCAAATAGATTTATTAGATACCTTAACTTTATTTTTAATGAAAGTGATTTATGTGTCATTAAGTCGTTTGTAAATTATATCAAAGAATTAGACCGTTTATGATTATCAAATATTATCATATAAAAAGATGCGTTTTCAAAAAATAGCGAAGATTGTATCAATTTTTTAGTATCAGCATATAACATTTTTGATTAGTTTTTTAACCTTTTTAATACAAACTACAAATTTTACTCTTGAAGACGGCAATTTTCACTTAAAAACTGTCTATCAAATTAATTTATAATGACACACCTAAATATTATAAATTATTTTTGCTTAACATTTTTTTTTTAATTTATGGTCGAATTAAAACAAAACTTGGTAATTTAAATGATATAATAAAAAAAAGTTAAACTATTTTTATTCTGTTTTTACCTTATTTTTTATGACCGCATTGTTGTACTTTGGAGATTAATACTATTAAAACTCTCTGTATATTAAAGAATACAATTTTTGAACTGTTAACAGATCCGTGTAATAAAAATTATGGTGTATTATACTTTAGGAACACCTGTATAGAGTAATTATTTAACTATAACTTACACAATATCTTTAGAAATATAAAATGTAATTCAATTTTTTCTTTTCAGAAGATAATAGTATCCAACTTTCTATAATTTTCAGGAAACAATTTTTTTCTCATCCTTTTAAAATAGTATCAATTTAAATTTTTTAAATAGAAACATGAATAAATCCTTAAGCACTTCAAGCAACAAGACAATCCATGAAAGCTTTAACACATTCAGAAACATGTATGTTTAATCAACTTACAAATTAGAAAATAATTTATCCAAGACAATAACTTAATTGTAACAATTGGATTAGTATTTTTAAATGTAATAGCACATAAAAGGGAATAATGAGAGATAGCACTAAATTGTTTTCTAGATATTATAGATTGTTGAATATTGGTAACTTCTGAAAAGAAAAAATTATACTATATTTTACATTTCTAAAGATATTGTGTGAGTCATGGTTAAACAACAACTCTGTATTTTAAAAATAGGGGATTACACTTTTGGTACATTCTACATATTAAAATATGTTTTAACTTGTGTTATACCTATATATAAAAATTAAGAGGTTTTGTACTTTAGGTACACTTTTTGTATTAAAAACGCGAGACGTGTACTCAGTATATGTAATATTTTGACAAATCTAATTATTTTTAATGTAATGAATGTTTTGTATTTCTTTTTTTTTTAATATTTTTTAAAGTATTGGATTACGTCAAATGCGTATTATTTATTATTTGTTTTTAATAAGAAAATTATAATAGATTATTTTCAACATTTCAAAACAGCAGTATTTTTCAGTACTTTTATAATGAAAAATTTTGATGGGTCGATATCAACTTTAGGATAAAAACTTATTTAGTTATTTAGTTACTTAGTATTTTAATACTTAGATTGAGTATGTAGAAAAGTCGGAGTAAATATTATAAATATAAAAAGGCGTCATTTATGGTACGCAGGGTAAACTTATGCAAATCCCAAATGTAGTGCTTAATTTTTAATCCAGACATGCCATTACATATTAAGAATTAATGACTCCTGTGATATCTGTTCACATAAAAAAAAAAATGAAATGATTCTCCCGTTTCTAAGTATAATGCACAAACAAAAAAAAAAAATGTTTATTTTTAAAAACTTGAATTGGTGCAATCATTTTTCAATGTTAGCGTTAAAAATTTTTATATTTCGTCAAATTTATTTAAATCTATGTTCAAAAAAGGCTTTAGTAATTAGGGTAGCCATCATTTAATAATATTTAAAGTATTGATATCTGTACCGTCAATTTTATTCATCATTATAAATATTTATTTAAATAAAATTTGATTTCGTTAGTTTATCCTTCCCTGTGATGAATCGGGATTCAAAATTCGTTTCAAAGATTTAAATATTTGAACGTTTTAAAAACTAAAAGTATAAAAATGTATAACTATAATTTAAATTATAGATATTTTAATAATTGTAATATTTACAGCACGACTACAAGACTATAAGCACTTTTGTATGAAAATATATTTAATATTTTGTATATAATTCTTACTAACTAATAAAATAAAAAATGATCAATTTTTGAAAATGACTGGTCAATAACAAACTTATGAAATAATAAAAATAACATAACACCATACATCTTTACTCTGTAATCTTCTTTTTCCACCCTTAATCCCAACTTCTTGGGGTCGGTCACCCTTATCCTAAACTTCCACTTGGTATGATCTCCCATTAAATCTACATACACATCAGCAATCCTAATATCGCATTCAATAACATCTCTCCATATCTTTTTTGGTCTTCCTCTACCTCTTCTTTCTTCAACATTCATTTCTATAACTGTTCTTACAACTTCCGATTCCTTTCTCTCATCTTACCTTCTCTGGTCACTCCACTCATCCATTAAAGCATTCTCATCTCTACTACATTCATTCTCTGCTCTATTCTCTTGCCAACCGCCCAGCACTCTGAACCCATACATAATAGATTGTCTCACTACAGTTTTATAGAACTTACTTTTCAGCCTCATTGGAATTCTCTTATCGCATAACACACCAACGCTTTTATCCACTTAACTCATCTGTACTCAATCCTGTGTCTTACACTCTCGTCANGCGCTTCTATCCACTTAACTCATCCGTACTCAATCCTGTGTCTTACACCCTCGTCAATACTGCCGTTCTTTTGCACAACTGATCCTAAATACATATAACTTTCCACCTTTCCTATCACGTCCTCGCTTGAACCGCTTATTGAATGAGTTATTTAAATTCCACCACAATGAACCACAGGTACAACACTTCAAAGAACCTATCAAGAAATACATTTAATAATAATTAGTTTGAACTGAATGTTTTTAANGAACCGCTTATTGAATGAGTTATTTAAATTCCACTACAATGAACCACAGGTACAACACTTCAAAGAACCTATCAAGAAATACATTTAATAATAATTAGTTTGAACTGAATGTTTTTAAAAATAGTATATTGTTTACATGTAAGATATATTTACATACTAGAGTTGCAAAATTAACATTAATTTTTTTGTAATTTAATATACTTCAACAAAGTTGACTTCTTTAAAAGGATAAAAATAAAAATAAAACTCTGTTAAAATGTTTTTATTAGAAAAATTGTTTATTTTAAATGGCATCTAATTAAAAATTTTAAATGTTATAAATTAAAGTAACTTCATATACTAATAAAAGTTATATTACAAAATTGATTTAAAAAATCACACGGTTACACATTACACACAAACAATGATAGTTCAAACAGATGAATGATTGTATTATAAATTAACATTTTATACTTTTATTAAAACGTATAGCAATACTTAGTATAAAAAATATATGAATACTCACATACTTAAAAAATAAATGTATTTAAATAAAAATAAAATAACATAATATGCATTATCCATTCACAGAAAACATCATTCCGTTGTCTGTTCGGTAACGATCACAGCAGTTGTTTGGGTGAGCTCGAAAAATAATATATTATTTTTTCATAATAAAAAACTTAAAATAATGATTAAAAAATAAAACGTATCGTACAGAGATCGCGACTATGTTGAGGGTACTAGGTAGGGAGGGGTTTGGCGATGTCAAGCAGGTATAAATACTGCGAATAAGACGACCGCAACAGTGATGTCGATGATTGATGGAATTTTCCATAACCATTCGATAACAATCGATTACAGTCTTGCAGTTAACATTTTGGAGGCTGACATTGCAAACAGTTTTCCATTTGAACATCGAACTCCTCTATTTGTAGCGTACAATCGAAAAAGTTATACTTTTTATACATTCTCCGAGATGCTTCTTTCAAAACCATTGTTGTATTCACTCCAGGTTCTAAAGTAAAACGTTCATTTTAGAGTGATCAAGAAGATCAAATTTTAATCTAATCAAATTTGAATACTTACTGACTGCCAGATGGGCGGCTAAAGCTATTTTGTCTGGACTTAGAGCCCACACTCGAAGATTATGTACTCTAACTACGCCGTCAATACTCATGAACGTCTCCAACACATCAACAAAATTGACCCCTTTAGGCATTCCTTCCATCAAAACAACCATTGTGTCTCTTAGAATATTGAATGTAGTGATCAATACCAAAATGGAGAACAAAAATGTGCAAATGGGATCAACTATCTTCCAATCAGGCTATAAAGTAATTTTAGATTAGCACTATTTAAAATAGCAAATTTTATTTCAATTAAACAAAAATAATTACCTATCATCGTCATAAATAATTAAATAAAAGCTAAAGCACGAGAAATTGGTTCGTAAAATAAATATTAGAATCGACATAATACTAAATTGACTTTCTGATGATTATTTTAAAGAATTTTTTTTTCAAACTTGGTAGATATTTTTAATGAATACAAACCCTAAAGTAAACAATAGCTGCTGCCACCAAAACACCCAAGCTTTGAATTATGTCACCGAGAACGTGAATGTAAGCTGCTCTTACATTTATATTAGATCGGTTTGTGCCTTGTTCCTCATGGCTATGCGATCCATGACCATGAGAGTGCGAATGTTGATGAAGGGTTAAACCCATTCTGTGGTAGGAAAAAAATAACATAAGATACATAATATGTTACTTTAATTTTAATTTTAACTTAGATCTTAAATTTAATTTTTCAAAGTAGCGCTTCTTTAGTTTTTATGAACAAATAATAAGAACAAAATAGGTAAAAAGAGTATTGACATATGTTTTGATTAATACATTTATCAGCAAAATGAGATAATTAATAACTTAGATACTAGATTCATTTAAGCAATAATTATTAGTTGATAGTAATGAACTTCACCGGTGTTTATACTTTAGGTTAACACTTACACAAGATTTACACATAATCCGACAATGGATGTTATAACCATAATATTAGCATCGATGGTATAAGACATGTCTGTGATACGTTCAACAGCAAGGTATAACAGTACGCCAGTAACAACCCAAATAAGTAGTACTGAAGTCAAGGCGCCCAAAACTTCAGCCCTATACCATCCAAATGGCATTGATTGCGTAGCAGGTCTTGACGCTACCCAAATAGCGCATAAAGATATCATAAAACTGGCAAAATCAGTAAGCAAGTGAGAAGCGTCTGTAGCTATGGCCAAACTACTAGACATGTATCCTCCTGGATATTTAATAAAATACATTATAAAAACGTTTGTTATTAGACATTCTATCAAGCACGTACCGACAGCTTCTCCAACCATGAAAAACAAACACAAAGCACTGGCAAATATGAGCTTCCGCCGGGCCTTATTTTGATCTGATGTGCTTTCTCGGTAAGGGTGACAGTGTTCATTGACTAAAAATAAAAATAGTGATATCTTAGACTTTATACATATAAAGGAATACATAAACTTAATAGTACGCAGTATAGACAAAAAGAGTGGCGCAACCGGAATTTATTTTGAGAAGATTTTTTCAAAATAAGTACTTTAAATGAACTTGTTGAGCAAAAAAAGTTCCAAAACGACTAAAATTCAAGAATTTCTTTTATCTCGAGGGGGCGCCACTTGAGTTGAACATCCAAGTAATTGTTGTTTTGCATTTATATATTCTTAGAAGGGGTTTTAAAGATAAATATTTTACAAGTTCATTGTATTTTCCATAAAGTATGAACTGTTCACTAAGGGACATAAGTCGGTTCAAGTTTTTGCACATGTCAATAACATGGCGCTTGTACAAAACAATAACAAAATTTATCATCTTTAATATTCAAATGTTTACTATTATATAAATTGTAAGGTGGGGCTATTAAACGAATGAAGAATCTAATTTTATCAAGACAAATAAGTCAACAAATTGATTAAAGTTCAATTGTCACTGGTTTTAATGCTATTATAGAATTTATCATACTTCGGATATGCAATAAATGAAGTGTTAGGGCATAGTTACTAATTAATATACCTGATATCATAACACGCTAACGCAATTTAAATGAATTTTTATATTAATAGTCATTAATAAATTTCATCAATAATATTTCTAGATCTAAGTTTTCAAGTGTTTTTGTCGAAATATTTTAAACTATTGAGTGTTTAGCTTTGTACTTGATTCGTCTATTTATTTGAACTTGATCAGAATAATCGTAAAAACCAATGATATTTTTAGTGATTTTATAAATAATGGAACATTTTTGAGTACTGAAATTTATGATCAATAAATACTATACCGCGAAATATTAGCATCTAACTAGTGAAGTTATTTTGATTATTTATTATTTGGAAAATTAGCGTACTTACAAATTGTGATTGGCGACTTGGGATCGGACGAGTTCTGTTTCTCGTGGTTGGCGTTAGGGTCATCGGCAGACGACACTAGTGTAGCACAACATCCTGAAGGTTTGCCATGTATACAGTAGACTAGCTGTTTGCCGGTGGACCCTATCGAGGCTTGCCGGTTAAAATGTACTCCAGTTCCCGTCATGGGTGGTGTGCTCATAAACACGTCCTCATTAACGGAACCGTATTTCGGATTATCCGTCAACCTGTGAAGTAATCATAATAATTAAGCACGTGATATTAATGAAACTCGTGAAAATATGGTAGATTAAATGCTTATTACAAGAATACTGTATCTTTATCCATGTAGGCTAGAGAAACTCTGTGTTGCCGTGAAGATGGAACGACTCGACAATATTTTTTTATGCTACACTGTTATATTAATTAAGTTAATGCAAACAACGTCTCGGCCGAAACTATAGACCCCGTCGATTAGGCTGAAATAATGTGAACAATCACAACATTTTTCAATTGGAAGTGGTTTATCTCTATGCAGTAATTGTTCACACACAAACATAAGTGCGATAAGAGGTGTTTTTTGGTTGACTTATATTATACTTCCCCCGATATACACAGTATTTTCTATTCAAATACAATAATAAGTAGTAGGTGTAATATTGTCGGACAATGATCTTTTAAAAGTAATCTTCAAACCTATTATAAACTATTGAAGAAACAACTAATTCAAATTGTCTATTCTATGTTATTCCTAACTGGTGCACTTGTACGTTTAATAAAACAAAATATATATAACACCTGTTAAGAGGATCTATGCTTAAGTTAAATATGACAAAATTAATAGAACATTGTTTCATTAAGATTAAACACAAATGCAAATTCGTATACAGACTAAGTAAAAAATTAACATAAATTATTGTTTTGAGCAAATTTGTAATTTGAAACTACAATTAACAACTATTTTAAGTTCAGCAAAAATATATTATTTAAAAATAAACAGAAAAAAATTTAAGCAATAAATAATTAAGGTTTTCATAAAAATCTATTCAATATTTTACAAACAATTACATTTATAATACAATGCAGATAAGAAACAAGATAACAATAGAAAAATATCTATAGTGTAAATTCGCAAACTAGTTTTTAATTATTTAAGCATTAATTAAATATTCAATGTGAATTAAAATATCCAACAAAATCAATTTTCATACACATGTTAATTAAGCAGATTATACTCAGATGGCTTAAATGACTTAAAAAACGTAACCAAATGTCTTTTAAAACTTATAAACATGTCTTATAAAAATGATCCAAAAAATGTAATATAACACGTTAAATATCAATTTATGTTCTATTAAATTACATTAAAATAATAAATACTTTATTAAAATGCCTTAAAAAAAATTTTAATGTAAATTTTTTTGATTTTTGTATACAATGTTTTAATTTGTATTAAAAATATTATTTTTAGTTCAAAAAGTATTTAAAATTTTTTAAATACTGTATTTTAATCACAATATATTGATTAGAGCGATTTGAACAAAATGTTTGAGAAGTCTAACTTATCTTGTTTCTTCCTTAAATTATTTGTATATAAATAAAAATACAGGTAACTTTCATAATTTTTGGAAGCTAAGCCTTACTAGACTACTCAGATTGATTCTATGAATATTTTTATACATAATATAAAAAAAGTAATACGTATCAAAAATGTTCATTGATTTTCCCAGTACACTCATAATTTGCCTAATTTTAATGAAAGGAAATGATTTTTGCATAAATATCCTTTAAGAAATGTTAAAAACAACAAAAGTAATTTAAAAATAAAAAAATAAAAGTTAAATTTTTTAATTCTTCATTACATAAATTAAAATTTTTACTGAGCAAGAATCGCCTAAAAACACCATATAAAATACAATATGTATTGAAATTAGAGCACTAATACTAAGTAACAAGTCTTTTTTAATAAAAACAATTTCGTAGATTTTATCGGATATTAGAATTCATTGAAAAAATTACAAGATACCACTTACAAAATGAAAAATTTATCATTAAGTCACAAATGTATAGAAAATTATCTTGTCAGTTAATAAATAATAAAAACATTATATTAATAAATATTTCAAATTCAATTCACATAAAAAATTAAAAGAACGTTTATGATTAATTAATAATTCAATATTTTTTTTTTTAATAAATTATTTTAACTCTTTAGGTTTATCCTAAGTATCATTTTGTTTAACAGCTAATAGTGTTTTTTATGAGAATATTTTTAAAGAATAAGAATTATTTTTTACAAGATAATATTTCCTGAAATTTTAGATAAAAAATATAAGTTTTAATTTGTAGCACTTAGACTTACATTTTGATACTAATAAAATCGATTTAAACTATTAAAGCGTAAAATTGTAATAATTAATTTTTCAAGTTATCACATAATTATGATATGTAAAATAGAAATATTCTTATTTTTATTTTTTATTTAAGCGAATACCAAACCTAATATACATCAACAATTAGATACGATATACTAAACACACCCAGAAGGACACACGTGTGTAATATTTATATAGCATTAAATTATCTATTTAATTTTGTTTGTTAAAATCTTAAACAAATAAAAAACTAAAATATTTAATGATTGTCGACAATTTTAACATGAAATTGTGTTTTTTCGATAAAAAAAAATTCTTGTAACGTTCTTAATCGACGATTTATTATTAAAAATACAATTTCTTATTATTTAATATCGTAAAATTGATCAATTTTACTTTTATAAATGCAACTGGCGATAACCAATGATATTAAATTTAATAAATTCATTTGTTTAATGCGCATTTAAATAATGTTGTTCAACCAATAAATTCGCCAAAATAAAACGCCATTTTTTCCAATAATTACTTTAAAGAATAAAAATTTATGAAAATTACACTTGAAAATATTGAAACCGATGATAATTAAAAATACAATGATTTTAATACAAATATCATAAATTATAATTAGAAATATATTTGTTGAAATTCTTCCTGATTTACAAAATTTTGAATAACTGAATTGTCACAAATTAATTTAAAGACCTTGAAAATCAGAGTTAGAATTAGATATATTGATATATTGATATAAATGAGTTAAGAAATAAGAAAATATAGAAACTAACAAATATTAGTAGAGCTTTCCCTTTGCACCTTCCTAACACTTAAGAATATACAAGTTAATTTTAATAACACCGCAACACAATGGAAGATACTATTTAACCATATTTTGAATAAATTTCCTTGATTTTATAATAATGTACGTGTACATCGAATTTGGAATTAAGTGAAAACTACACTTAAATATTAAGAAGACAATTTTTTTTATTCGCCTATTCTATTAAATAAAATAAAAACTTAATTTTAATAAGTATCGTTTAACTTTTTTGTATGTAAATTATTTTGTCTAAATACTTATCATACATAAAGAAACCATAATTTTATACATACAATTTTTCCACAAATAAATAAAATTAATTCAAAATGAAAATATAAAAAAAAAAACTTTTAATTATTTAATTATTTTTCTGAACGCTCATTGCAGCGTAAATTAAAAAAAAAATAATTATTAATACATTATTATTTGTTTGGTGTATCTATCCAATGGAATACTAATTACTATATGATATTTAATCATTACCCGAAATTATACGAATGTGTTATAGTAGTTAACATATCAATAATATTTAGTTGTATGATAATTATCAACAGGAAAAGACATTAAATAGAAATAATCGAAAACAACAGTCAACATAGTTATTAGTAGTAAACTATTTTTATTTTATTGACCAGCTATACATAAACTACTGAACTTGAAGAATACAAATCTTAATAATGTCAGGAAACTTTAATAACTATGCCAGTCAATTTTTAGAATATTTATACTAAGTTCATTATGATGTTATCAACGTCATGAACGTGGCGATGATAACAGTAGTTGTCATGATGTTTTGGTAAGTTAGTGAGTGATATTGTTCCTTTGTATGTAGAACGTATTTACAAACTAAGTATTAAACATTCCAGGTATACAGATCAGACAATATGACAGATTTAATTTATTATACGTGGCACATTCATAAGTTAATAATCACATATAAATAACTTGTGTTAAAAAAAAAAACAATCTGTCTCTCTATATTAGAAAAATGATAAAAGAAAGTGCACGTCAAGTTTTAAGATTTTTACTCTCATTGAATGAATGTCATTGAATAAAACTTTAATCCTCTAATTTTCAAAATATTATAACCTAAATGATATTGAAAAAACTTTACCTAAAAAAATATATTAATGCATCATTTTATTTAAAGATAATATTATTATTTAGTGCTACTGTGTAAGTATATAAATTAAATACTTGACCGACCCTGTGTAGATGGGGTTAAGGCGAGGAAAAAGAAGAAGATGTAGGCATATAAATTAAAATCTTCTAGATTGTTTTAATTTTATATAAATAATATAGTTCCACTTATACAAATTTAATACACTATATCCTTATACGATTAGATCATCTGTGTACTGATAACTAAGAAACTGTTTCAAACACTCAACGTTGTTTCAATAGACAAGGAGACGACCTACTGCGAAGGAAAAGAAGGCAAGTAGGTTAATGATGACTGAGGCCATGCCATATAACTGATATCAGCTTCACACTGTATGTAAACTAAAGTTTGGTGAGAAAGTCGATGGTCATTACTTATATTTTATAATTATTTATAAGTATCTTTTGTTCGATACTACATAAAGAAAAATAAGTAGATTTAAATTAATCTTTGAGTGTTTCTTAATTCAAATAAAAATAATTCTCCATTAATAAACTAGATTGCATCACATATAACAGTAAATTATCCTAATTTATTATTCAGTAAAATATGACTGTATAAAGATACAAATGTGCTCAATATAGATACACCTAATAATTATTTAAATAAAAAAAAATTCTATATTAAAACATTCAATAAATTCATAAAATTTCATAAGTTACAATTAAATTGTATGACACGATCAATTTCTTCATAAAGTTATAATTTTGTCAGATTAATTATAGTAGTACACTTATAAAATTATGTGTAAATTAAGTAATTATAAAATCGACTGTTTTGTTAAAAAGACATACACGTCACAACAGATTTGACAGTTGAATCAGACAAAAAAAGTACATCGCAGTATTATACAATATTTAATTAGTTGATAAATAGTTAATTAATGTTATAGTCTGCATTGACGGAAATTGGATAACATAAAAAGACACTTTCAAATTAAAATATAAAAAACTTTGTCCCCCTAAAATATCTTACCAAACTTGATTTTCGATATTTGACATTTTTTTGTTAATTTTTAATAAAATAAGTTTTAGTTTAACCAAAGCAAGGAAATTCTTTTAAAACTATCCAAAATATTAACTTTTATTTAAACCCCCGCGACCAAGAGGTCCAACAGGTCTGAGTGCATGGGAATTATGTTCACCTCGATAATAACTAAAACTAAACCCCCTCTTCCAATTTTAACAATATTTACGCCCATGTTAGCGTGGTTAAAATATACATTGAAAATTATTTTAACTAATCATGAGTAAACAAAATTTGATTAACGCTAATAACAATTAATTTTACAAAATAGAGATCAAAGAATACAAATAAAAATGATAAAACAGGTCCAAGAGTTTGTTTGTAGTTTTTTTATGTAAAATTTCTAAAGTATCAAACAAAATAAGTCTGTGGTCTTAAAAATTATGGGGTTTATCATCATGACGTTAAAAAAATTCTCTGGTTCTCCAACTCTTAAGTCACTTAGTAGCCATAAAAAAATTTGATATTAATTTAAAGACGATCATTGCATCAACAAGTCTGGTCAATTTTGTCTTTAATTTATTATTAATTTAATAATTTGAAAAGTATTTAATTTTATTGACATAAATGACAATGTAAAAAAAATGATCCGATCCAAATTTGTTTCATTTAGTCTCGATCTGACCTGATCCACAGAAAAAAATATATTGTAATTAAAAGGTTTTAATTAAAAAGGAGCAATTCATTATTCGAAATATAAAAAACATATAGTTGCAACTAATCAAATAAAGATAATACGGAAAAATAAAGAGCAATTAACAATGCTAAATCACGTTGTATTAAATTCAAAATGCTGAACGAGACAAACTAAACATGATAATATACGTGACATTCCACTTGTGAGTTATAACTGTTCGGTATGTACAATACTAGCCTTTTAAAGAGGAAACTTATCTAATAGTGAGCCAAAAAAGAAAAACTAAATAAAAGCAATAACACATTTACATATAAACATATATAACTACATATTTCTGTAAGACACATTTGATAAAGTAGATCATTAGGAATTACACAGTGACGAAAAATTTATGTTATCGCATCTAAATTGCATAATACATCCCATGTACTGTAAATCTTACAATAATGAACTATACATTTAAACCGATTTAATTATTAATAAAATCTCAGTCATAAAAATGATAAAACATGGATTATTTGCAATGATTTACAACATAATAAATTTAAAACAGGAATTTTTCAAAGCTAATTTTATGTTGTCGGTAAAATACCAAAGTTGAAATTTTTTCCTTTGAAAGTCAACATGTGTAACAATATTTTGTGGAATTTATATGGTTTGATTTTCTATCCCACTGGAGAAAAACTAAGTTAAAGTTGCCTAAAAATCGTTATTTTAGAAATTTGAACTTTTCTATACTTGTGTTACTAAAAAAAGGCCACAGTAAAAAACTTCAAAACACAATTAAACTATAATACTGTATAATGTTAATATGGTGCAAAGAAATTTTGATAAAAAAAAATTGTATTTCATTGTTAATTTTTACAAAAACAAAGAAAACCTTTTTCAAAATTACTTAAAAAATAAATTAAAAATTAAAAAATCCTATTGTTAATTACTAGACATGTTAGAAGACCTCATATGAAATAGTGATAAAATTTTCAAGTCTTAACTTTAAATACAGTTTCAGGGATATTTTTACGAAATACCGGTATTTTGCAATTTCAAAAATTTGACAGGTCATAAATCAACTTTCACCTAAACATTTTTTTTGGAAATTTTTTTTTATTTAAATACTAGGCACTCATGTATGAAATTTCAAAAAAACTTAAAATGGTCACGCGATCACTCTGGATGATTTAATATGATTTGACCTTATAATTAATAATAATGGAAAAATCTTATCAAATTAAATTTTTTATCAAAATTAACATAACAATAAAAACTATTGATCTCGAAAACATGCAATAATTATTTACACAACTTAATAACTTCCCTTTGTTCCATTAATGTCTAGGTCACTTATAACAAAGTTTTAATTCATTAAATTATGATATTGTCGAAAAAATAACTCTCAGTATTGTAGTTGTGAGACAGGTCGTTAAAAAAGTATACAAGTTGTATATATTTATACATATAAGTAAAATATTCTTCCATAATTTTGGTGGTATTATTTGATCGATATTTGTTCGTTTTTTGGTAAATTTGATTTTAAACTACCTCAATGGTAAGTTAAATATATGTTAAGTAATAATGTTATACGACTTACAGTTTAAATGCACTCATATACTTCCAGTAGTAACATTGAGTAGGCCAAACCCATCTTATTTTTGTAACATTTTTTTTCGTGAACAGTTGTTTATATGAAGTAAAAAACATTTAAAAATAGAGGATACTTAAACTCTGTTACTAAGTATAGTAAAAATATGAAATAGCCATGGAAATCACACAAACACAGTTACATTTATTATTTATTTAATACACGCCAACGCACTTACAGGTGAACACCAAGACTGTGTTTTGAAAATCATTTTACTAGAAACATAATGAAAAATAATGACTTTGTTATAACTATAAGAAACATGTAATTCTTTATTACTGTATACTAAATATGTTATGGTATAGTACACAATCGTCTCCAATAACTACATTATTGTACTGCAAAGTTAGCTCTAAGCTAATGAACACTAATCATAGCGTCGCACTCTATGGTGGATACTGAATAGTATCTTAAGACACATTCGATTAGCAAAAGATTACACTAAAAGAATTATAGAATCGGTTAAAAAAATAATTCCTTAGAAAATACAGATCAAAGCTATTCAAAAATGATTACACACAATCAATGATATTACAGTTTTATAATCAAATAAAACAAAACCTAAATATAACTTAAAAAATATGAAAAACATATTTTTTTAAGTTATGATTTGGTCTGGTTCTGCGTAAACATTATTGATATACAAAAAAAATAATCATAAATCATAAGTTTTATATAAAATTTTTTAGTAATTTATCCGAAAAAATATTTTTTAATTACACCCAAACACTACTTATTAAGTAGTTAAAGGAAAATTGATAAATTATGAAGATATTAATAGTGTACTCATAAATAATAAGGCGATTTACTCTCCTGTACTGAGTAGTATGACTATTCATTGAAACATATTTTTAACAAAAATCATTGTGAACGATTACTTAGTTAACCATATTTCAGATAACAATGTTGTCACTATTAAGAACTATATTATCACAACTATAATTAATAGCTATATTATCTAGTTCTTTACTAAAATAACAGAAACTCATAAAAGGCTAAAGTTTACCAAAACAATATTTGACGCATAGGATAAAAAAGTCATCTATGCAGACAAATAATTTATACAAACTTATTATTAGAATTAGGTTATTTATTTAGTACCATTTTATTGTTATAAAATATCTTATTATTTTATAAATAATAAGATAAATATGAATAGTTAAAATATTTATAATCACTATAGAAAAACTGATAGCGACTTTTGCACGTTACGCACTAAATATTTTACGCTAATATCAAATCAATAACAAATACTGTGTAATTAATAAATTTTTATAGGATAATTTTTAAATTATAGTAATAAATCAGTTAAAGTTAAAGAATAAAATGATAAAAGACTTCAGTATAATTATTTTAATATGGGTAAATGCATTTTATATGTTTTAAGTATTGCATACAACTTTTGATACATGTAGTTGCAAACTTATATATATTTTTTTTTTAGTATTTTGATCTTCAAAGTATTTCCTAGTATTCTTTATTTATACATTTTTATAAATACCTTTTATTTTTACAAGCTTATTACTCCTATTTAAAATGAGTCGGCCTAATTTTTATTATATTATATTATTTACGTAAAATATTATTCATTTGAAAAATGTTTACTCAAATAAAAAAGAAATGTATAGTTAAAAAAAATATCAATAATTTAGTTTTCCACTCAAGAAACTTGAATGTCTCATGCACACTGTCTAGATCAATTTTAAGACGCAGCCACTTTATTAAAATCGATTTATCACTATAATTAGGTACTAGTATTTTTTGATTATTTAAATGAAATACTTGAAAATAAAAACTTGGATAAACACTAAAAAGATTAAAGGAATTAGTAGGCCAAGGGAATGTATTGAAGATAACACTTTATTTATATTGTTGATGAAAAAGTAAAATATTTATCTAAATTAATTTATCCCTTTTTTTTTTTTTTTAATTGGAGGTGTTTTAATTGAATTTTAAGTAATCGAATCACGTGCTTAGAATACTTGAAATAAATAAAAATAAAAAATATTGTAACCTTTTTAAAATGACATATTATTTTAATAACGTCGATTATTTTTCTAAAAACTTGTGTAGAAAACTAGTTATGGTGGTTATTAAAACATACTACTTAAATATTTAAACCCCTTTTAGGAATCGAATTATTATGTACAAAACTTTTATAAGACAATTTATTTTTACAAATAGTTTAAAAGTATTAAAAGATACGTTATTATTAGTATAATAAATTTAATTTATATTACAAAAATCTTATTTGTATTTCATTTGTGGAATGTATCACACAAATATTTTATGTAGTAATGACAGAAAATATTGGTTTTTAAAGAATTGAGTGTTAAATTAATCTTTTTAAACAAGTATTAGTGTATAACTAATTTCCATAATTACAAGTTACCATAACCCGGAAATTTACAGGGGAATAATCACTCTTATAATAACTTAAAAGAAAACTCTTTAAGAAGCTGTAAAATGACGATTTGAGTTAGGGATGCAAAGCTCCTATCGATCATTGATTTGTCATCGATTATCGGATTATGTACTAAACTAGATACAACTGATTAATCTAAGTGAACTATTTATTTATGAACAAAATGTCGTGTACGGTTGTTATCACATTAGTGTTCCGAGTCTTTGTTTACAGCTCATATGATTATTTAGTACGTTAATAACTTTCCCTGGTGGCTACTGAACGTAAAATTTAACTACGTTATCCGTACAGTAGTCAGTACACATTAATTCTAACTTACCATTACAGATAAACTGCCATAATTTATACATAATACAATTATCGACTATTTTTATTAATTAGAGTGTAAAAAAATACATAGAAATACGTAGCAGTACAGGTGAAGTTGACAGATTAATGTGCGACAAACTATTCTATCTCCTAACAGAACTTAAAATATATTTTTTTACTTTGTAAAACTAAATTTTTTCTTAGTGAAATTAAGGTTTGTCTAATTCAATTCCTTTTTTTGTCAATTAAATCAACATAGCAGTTCGATGATAAAACACTCATCACTTATTGGGTTCGCCAATATTTAAATAAGTTAACGGTAAATGAATAATTTTTGTTATTGAATACTTGACGAAATGACATAAAATATTAAGTTACTTTTAGCCTTTGATAATGATGTGTGGAAACAAAGACTCTATACTGTCAAAATGGAAAATATCTCGGTATAATTTTCAAAATCGGACATTCACGCGTGATGGTTAAAAAATCATAAATAAATCAGTTTTAATGGCTGATTTCATTGACGTTCGTCAAAGATAAAAACTAATAACGGTACGTTGACTTAATCGGTATATTGGGTTCACAGACAATTATATATTTGAATGATTCCGGTTTTCATTGTTGAAATTTTACAATAATAACAGGATGTGCGTACACAGCGAATTTGGCAAATATCAAATGAGAACTTTTTTACGTAATTCAACTTTGACATACTAATTAATTTTACTAATTTATTGTTCGCAAGCTCAAACACGATTCTCCAAATTTTCGGGAAAACTAACAGTGCGCGTGTCTTTTAAAATAAGTACACTCGAAATGTTCTAATAGTTACCCGGAAGGTGTAAAATCACTAAATTAGTAATCATGAAGAATTTCTCTATTACTCTAAAAAATGCTTACCTGTTAAGCAAGTTTCCAATGAACGGTCACTGTCAATGATCATCCAAAAGCAGCGTGTCAAACAATTTTCAGTTACACAATTAAGTTGAAACAACGTTATGTTAAGAAGTTACAATAAACACGAACACTGATTTCGAATTTAACGGAATCGACGGTCGATGGGCGAAAATCTGTGTTCACTGCGGTCAGGCAACCTGTCGAGTGGTCGGGCGGCGACTGGCGCTCTTGTATTTAAATCGGTCGCCTATCTTCCTAACGCCGAGCGATTTCTCTTTTCGTCCGCCGCCACCAGCGCCAAGCTCCCAAGTACTTCCCCTCGACTCGTCAACCTCATACGTACTACACGAGACAATAACAAATATTCAATAAAACGAGTAAATCGATCACACACTCAACTGTCTCAACGTGACCACTACCATTGTTTTGCACCTTGACATGGATAACTAACCTCTGTCACCCGACATCCGCTGACAATTAATACCCACACCGGAAATCAAAACGCATTACAATACCACAACAACCGTAATGACGTTATCAGTTTGTAGTTGCCTCGAACACCGTAGTTTGATATTAAATTGTTAGCCACAATTCGTACAAGTGTCAGAGAATTGTTTAATAACAACACAAAAAAATAAAACCTTACGAAAATCGCCTTTTGATTTTGGGAATCAATGGACCCAATAGTGTGACCGTTACGGATTTACTAACCATGAACAGTAAAATCACAACTACCACGAATATGTATTGCGATATCATTGAAATAATTTAAGGTTTCCAAACTGACGGATGATTATTGTAAGACAGTAATAATCAACTTGATAAAAACATTCCTATAAAAGTGTTCAATTAAAAATTGTCGATGACCAGCTGTGTGTCTTATACTATTGTATCTCATAACTGAATGCACCATAGATATAACGATGAGCAATAAAACACTATCGCCAACGTTAGCCCGTAATAGTTTTTAATTAATTAAAATAACAGTTGATTACACATATCATCAACTTTGATACTTTATTTCGATGTTTTAAAACGTCCTGAATGCGTTTTAATTAGTTGAACTAAATTGTGTTATTAAGTTTGACCACAAATCTTTTTTTAATTGAAAATTATTTACAAATAACAATATTAAGCACTAGGACCCGCATAATTTCATCAAAGTTCTCTTTAATTTTCTCACATGCAATCACTAAGAAATTAAATGTTCTCCATAGAGCATTGTCAATGAAGTCAAATTCAGCCAATCAAAAGATTTATGTCGTGTTTTTAATTTTATATGGAAGTAATTCCAGTTCACTTAATCGTAATGATAATACGAAATAAGTAAATCATAATCTTGTTGGTCCATTGAAAATCATTGTAACTGGATACAACCACTGAAAAACGTTTGGATTCTTCATCTATTTTTTATTCTGAGCGTTACAATACCGTTTTATCGCTCAAGGACGATTTAGTGGGATAGCAAAATTCGGTTTGGTAAATTAAATTATTTTCAGTTTTAGAAAGCAATGACATAACCAAAAAAATCGTATTTTTTTGGACAGTTATTAAACTATGAAATATGTATTTTAAAAAGTAATTACATAGTCTAAGAATGTTGAAAATTAATTAATAGCTACTATATTTCCAACTTGGTTCATTACCAAGTAAATAAAACATTGAAATATAAAAATTGTGTATTACACTCTCATTTTATATTATTCACGAATTTTTTAAACATCTAGTACACGATTTATTTTTATATTTTTACACTAATTTCTTATTTATTTTATTTATGTGTGTGATTTTTTGAACTTATTAAAATATTTCTGTCTTAGTAACCTGATGATGAACTAAGTTCGAAACTATAGTTGCCACCATTTAATTTTGAACACTCTAAGACTGGTTATTTTAGAGTTAATTATTTTTATATGCATATTTTATACATAATAGTCATGATAATCTCAATTATGAGTTAAATTATGTTTAACATCTAGTAAAAAATTTTATTTCCTTCCGGAATTTTATTTTTAAAAAGTTAAAATTAAAAAAAAATAAATTTATACAAAGCGGCAAGAAATAAAATATATATATTAGTCACTTTTAAAACTTTTATATAACTGGCAATAACAACTTAAGTATACTTTCAGGATTGTGATCAAATAACAAATAGTAATTCGAGTATTTATACATTTTATCTGGTTGACTTAACCATGTACGTTTAAACATCAACATTAATTGAATTAAGTAGCTGACTTGATCTAGCAAACATCCAACACAATAATTGTTTTCCCAAATATACACGTGAAATAAAAAAAAAACAATTATAATACGATAAGCATACTTACCCCGAGTAATAAATAAAATTACACTTATCTATAAAAATGCAGACACATCGTGTTGTACAGGGCCTTAAGCGTTATAATTAACTGCATTAAAAGTATAATTTTTTTCTATAATTATGTTTCAGAGAATTCACGTGAAACGCTGATAGGTAATCCAACATGAACTAGGTAATTAACGCACAGAAAATAATTATCACTTCAAAAGTGAGTTTTTTTCTATTACAAATTACTATTGAAGACATGTTTTTATTGTTTTAAAAGACCATTTTCTACGTTCAAATAGTGTGACGTCGAGTATATCTAATTCTAATTCGCATCTAACTGATGCGAATTCAGTATACAATACTATGTAGTTTACTTAAAGTAAAGATCACCGGAAAATTTTATTGTGTCCAGAAACATTAGCAATAGACAATGCGAATAAGCACAAGTATGAATTAAAAATATCATCGTTATCAGCTGGGGACGCAATGTCAAGATGTGCGACTGTATTATCCTTCTGGTGACCTCATATCAGCCTCTGCAAATTGTGCAACACGGCTTTGAAAAGGAATTCCAATACGTCTCTTGTAAACACTCTGGTGTTATTACAATGCACAGTGGCAGTTAAAAGTGACAGTTTTGTGACCAATGAATCATTGAGTTAGTGCGTTGTTTACGGAAATGGCAGAATTCTTATTGACCTCAACACAAGTCTGTAGAATGCGCACTTTTCTGACCGATCGTTTCACAAGAATTGTCTGATCGGCATCATAACTGATGCTGCACTTTGCCATGCAATAATTTTCAAGTATATTAACTATTTCATAAAACGACCAGTATTGTTAAAATGATATAATAAAAAATAACAGTGATACGATAATATGCGAACTGCGTGTTAGTGGTCTGCAGTAACCGCATCCGTAACTAACTGGTAATAAATAAACAGTACATAATCAGAGTTGTTTACTTCAATCTGAAACGACGTCACACATTTACAAGAAATTAATCGGAGCAATTAAAAAACAAGCCTTCCGTTTCATTCCGAAAACTTCAAGTCGAGAGTTCAACCATTCTGTACTATAACACAACTGGGAGACGATTTAACGGAACTAGGTCGTGTCTGTGGTTTTGCAAGAAACGCTGCTGATAATTTTTAAGCGGTTGCGTCAATACTGTGGCCAAACCTACGCGAATACTTTGACCTGGCAATGTGACAATACACCGCACTTGGGAAAACAATAATTTTTTTGAACACTAACAAAGTCGACACAACATTAGGCCATTGAAAACCACACAGTTTGGAGTCGCCTGATTGCGCGTATCCAAAAAGCGGACGTAGGCTGTTTGATAAAACTGGACAAAACGTTATACTATCAAAGTTCCATGCGAACAATTATAAAAAAAATTTCTACACGTCAGCGCAAGAAATTGTTGTGTAAATATCTTGATTTACGGCCAACAAATTACATTACCTAATTGCCATATTATACAATTACATAATGATATTAATAAGCGAAATAATGTCAATTGCGTGATTATAAGTTGCAAGGTATCATCTGATTATCATTGAAACAAGAATCAATTTGAAACGATTCTTTCATCTTGCTGATTACAAATGTAACACAAATGAGTTTTTATTAGATCAAAAGGTCTATTTAATTCACACGTCACTGACTTAAATGAACTTATTTGAAATGCGTTCACATACACTACAAAGAGTGGAGACCGCAGTTACAAAAGAAGTGGTATACCGTGTCTGCACTGTCGTGTACATAATATAAAACATTTTATAGTAAAGATTAATATAAAACAGAAAAGAAATGAGTTAGTGATAATTTATAAGACACAGCTCAAAGGATATGCCGGAAAAGAATGACACGAGATATCCAGGAAAGTATAGGCTGATTAATAGAATTACATTCAATCCTCACGATAAACCCAAAGAAATTCGTAACATGTAAAAGGGTTCTATTAACTACACTAAATGGTACCACGTTTCATGTTCATCAATTAAAAAGAAGCACTGACTTTATTTGAGACTAGAAATTAAACTACAAAAACCAATTTATAAAATATATAAATATCTATGATAAATGTATTTTAGAATCAATAAAAAAAAAGAAATTTCATTGCATTAAAAACTCTTCGAATAATTACAACCTCAAACTAATGTGATTTACACTTCCTAAGAAGACGTCAACTTAAAAAAAAAACTTGGGGTAATACATGAAGTTTGCCTACTTTATATTAACATAATATACTATTTTTTTCGGAGGTAATAAGTAATAAGTATTCGCATCTATAGTAAAAACAGAGTAAGAGGGATGTTATTACAAAATTATTATTGTTATTAAGTATCTCATTATTATTGTATAAAGATTTTTTTTCATTAAATATTTGTTGTTATCTATATAATTAATGTAGTTTTACAAAAATTGTCGATAATTAAATAAACGCAAATTAAATTCCATGGAAAAGTAGATTAAGTGTATGTAACATTCGTCCGACGGACCAGTTGTTGCATAAAACTCCGAAAAAACCGTACACAACGAAAGGAAAATACACAATTTTTTATAAAAAAAAAAAAAAACTTGTATCCAACGCTGGTATAATAGAATTCGGTTTCTCTTTCAAGCTGAACTGAATAAATCATATCATAAATTGTAATACCAAAATAACATTTCAGGCTACCATAAAATAATATAAATATTAACCTAACATGCTTCATTATTTATGAATATGATACCTAAAAAGTATATAAAATTCCACAAATATATTATAAAAACATGTTATAGTTATATTATGTAGTGCAATGCAAAAAATTATTCAGTTAGTATGTCAAAACCAAAAACAAACCAGGAAAGTAATAATCAATGTCATTTATTGTAATAATTTATAAATTCCAATTCATTATTGTTCAATTTTTAAACACAATCTTTTCAATAATCACTGATTATCAATTGTATGGTTTACAATGGGATATTGAATATTAACTGTTATTTTCAAAACATAGATAGGTATATTTAAGTACGATAGTTATCGAGTTAAATTAATTTCATTTATCAAAGTTTAATTGGAACTTGACCTTTCATTCTTTGGGTGTAGTTAAATATATTCACTAAATAATTTATAATATCTTTTAATTAAAAATTAATTTTCTTAAACGAACATTGTTTTTCTTATAAGTATAAGTGCCTATATTATTTTAAACATTTAAAAATAAGAAATAGAAAAAATAAAAAAAATGTTTGCTCATTATCAGCAAAATAATATAGTTTATTCTTTTAATTATAATTATGATATTAAAAGGCAATTATTTAACTTAGATAAGTGTAATTTTTCAAATAAGTTGTCAAAAAATATAAATTCCATCTAGAGTTAAGAATAAAATGGTTTTTTTTATTATTAAAAAATTGGTTTCAATCGTTTTAAATATGATTTATTTTCTTTTTATATGTTTAATATAAGTTTAAACTTATTTTTTCATGTTAAAATCATATAATACAAATTGCAGACCGATCCATGAAATGACATTATACTCAATAGTGTGGCAATACCACAAAATTGATAAATTTCTTAATAATATTTTATCAAATTAGTTAATTATATTTCTCATCGAGTTAATTATTTTAATTAATTTTTTATTTTATTCAAATTCTTCATTTTGTTTAATAATTTTTTGTTCAACTTTAATGTAATATTTGTTTATACTTATGTGAAATAATATTATATTTAATTATTTCATATTACAAATGCCAAATAAAAATGAAAAGGTAATTAGATGTTTTATATTTTTATATAAAAAGAGTGCTTCAAATTTTAATTCAGTTTTTATTTATATTATTGACATTACTCTAATTATTATATATTATGATTCAATATTATAATAGAACTTTGCTTTGTTATATGTAATACAATTTTGATGGTAAAATTTAAAATTATCAAAGAGTGCAATTATAATGAGTTCTATGTTTGTTAATGGTTAAAAAACATATTTTTATTAAATTTGGTATTAACTATAACGATGATGCTTAGGAAAATTGTTTAAGTCAAATTAAAATAAAAATATACTTAATTTCACTTATAAATATTTGATTTAATTAATTTTTCTCCTCAGCACAATAAAATTTGCTGTTGAAAACAACTGTTTTTATATGCTGTTTAAATCAATTTTAATAAACGGCGTTTGATTAATTTAGTTTTTTATAACATGTTTTAATCGAAAAGTTTAAAACAACATTTTTAAACATCTCAACAAGGATTCCACACTAATCAATTTTGTTCAACTGCACGTAAAGACAAAATAAATTAGATTATTTTATAAATACTTTTTTTAGATTGTATGTACTGATATCTTAATCAAAATTAAAAAAAAACAATTTGTATAATAGAATTTCTATTCAAATTGTACACCCAAGGTAGAAACCATATTTTGCGATAGTAAAAAAGACACTTGTGCCTAATATTATTTAAAAAATAATATTAGGCACAGTGAAAAAATATGAGAAAATTCTTAAAAAACAAGATTATCTTTTGACAGGCACCGTCATTAGGCCGTAAGTATTTCTTCTTTAAATATTTACACTATAATCGTGTTCTTGTTTTCCATAAAATAAGAACAATACTTGAATCTAAAAGTGTTTTTGTCGAACTCAAGGTGAGTTAAATAGAAAAAAAGAAATTAAAATCACGAGCAGTTATATTATTTGCTTTTGACTCTTCAACTTGAAGTGTTCTGGGTAAACTATTATTTTATTGAATTTATTTAAAAATAACACTGTTTTGATTTATATGAAGTATAGATTTTTAAATACGTATATATTAAATGCTACTAAGTTTACTAAATGATTTATGAAATTAAATTTAGTTTGAAAAAATATTTACTACAAAATAAATTGCTAAAAAAATATTATTTCAAATTATCCGCTTAAAGTGGACACCTATAAAGGTTTTTGTTGCAATTTTTTGTGTTAATAATTAATAAATACTCTTTATTATTATTATTTTTTAATATTATCTATAAGATTAAACGTATTATTCTCCGAAAACTAATTAAATTGACTTTTAATTTAGAAAATAATTAAAATGTTAAGCACAATTTTTTCTATACAGATTTACAATACAATTATATATGTTATTATATAATATAAAAAATGATTGTACACCATATGTCTTATGAAAATTAACTTTATACGTCAGATACTGAAATACATTGAAATTAATGGTAATTGTTTACAACAATTACGCAGTTTTGTTTAGACTCTTCGAGTTTTAACAAGTGATAAAATTAATAATTTTTAAATACATTTTATCGAATTTATAGTTTTATATATGCAGACTACTTTTGTGATCATGGTGACGACAAACGTATTAATTTTGTCTCTTAATATGATGTTTTACTATATAAGTGTCCATTATATGACGTTTCACAACTAAATCAAAAATAATTCTTAGGCATTCTGCCATTATAATTATATCCTTATCATACCTAATAATAATTGAAATTCTGACGACAGTTGTATTATTGAAAATGACAAAATNATAATGTTATTATATAATATAAAATGTGATTGTACACCATAAGTATAATGAAAATTAACTTTTTAAGTCAGATACTGAAATACATTGAAATTAATGGTAATTGTTTACAGCAATTACGCAGTTTTGTTTAGACTCTTCGAGTTTTAACAAGTGATAAAATTAATAATTTTTGAAATACATTTTATCGAATTTAAAGTTTTACATATGCAGACTACTTTTGTGATCATTTTGACGACAAACGTATTAATTTTGTCTCTTAATATGATGTTTTAATATATAAGTGTCCATTATATGACGTTTCACAACTAAATCAAAAATAATTCTTAGACGTTCTGCCATTATAATTATATCCTTATCATACCTAATAATAATTGAAATTCTGACGACAGTTGTATTATTGAAAATGACAAAATTTGTAAGTGCATTTCCTTTATTCGTCTCGAAGGGCAACGGTTGATAATCTCAAATCGTTACTTGCCCTTTGAAAACTGAAAATATTTAAAACACCTGTACNAGAAAACTGAAAATATTTAAAACTTCTGTACATGTTTATTACTCTATCAAAGTACGCCTTTTGTTTAGCATGTAAAGCCAGTTTACTGTTCAATGTAAGTTATTGCCTATGGTAATACTAGATCTTATCACTGTTCTATAGATAACATGTTTGTCAACGCTGTGCTATAATAAATTAGCGATTAACTAGATGGTCGTTGCGGCAGTACACGTGAGGTCTGATATTACAATATGGTATTTCTTAGACGTTTATTGTTAAACGAGGAATCAACGTAGTACGTCTGGATTTGTTTATTGATAGCCGTTAGCATATGGCAAACATTCATTGTGAACTATTAAAAAACTAACATAACTCGTCGAGAGCTTTGCGATTGCTTTGGAACGATAATGCCAACGTTCAGTGAACACAAACGGGAAAAAGTAATGAACGAGATAAACCTCATATAACAGCGTGAAGTTATAAACAGTAATAGTTATTTTATATTAACCATAATTATACAACTACTGAATATTTTTACCCACTCTTTTGGAGAAGTTTTAAAAATTATAATTTTCCTAGTATACATTTCCTCAGTTAGAACGTCATTTCTGTTTTCGCTTAGAATTTATAACAAGGAGATAAATCATACCAACACCTCCTGGGAAACTCATTTTTCCAAGNTGGAGAAGTTTTGAAAATTATAATTTTCCTAGTATACATTTCCTCAGTTAGAACGTCATTTCTGTTTTCGCTTAGAATTTATAACAAGGAGATAAATCATACCAACACCTCCTGGGAAACTCATTTTTCCAAGGACGTAACACATTTTCTTTTTTGTACTTTTGTCAGATTAAAATTATTTTTTAACAAAAATTATGCAAATTCAGTACATATCAAACTTATTTACGGACAAAAAATAATTATTTCATTTAAATTACATCGATTTTCCTAGGAGATGTAGATATTTTATTAGTTATAGAAGAATCAAAATAAGATACAGAAGTAACGAGGAAGAAAGGTCATAAAAAACCTGGTAAGAATATCTAAATGAACTATGACAAGGGTATTGGCCTAATACAAATTCAATGTCAACTTGCAATATTACTTTGTAGTACACGTACATCCGGTAAAATATTTACTATCGGCAGGGCCGGTGGAAGGGCAAAACCAATGTAATTCTTTAGGCTCTCGAGCAAAAAGTTTATATTTTGGAACTCAGTTAAATAAAAAATAAATGAACTATTTTATATAGAAACAAAAGTTTTATCATTAATAAATGTGTAATTTAAAAATTACATACAAGTAAAAATTATAGAGAGTAATTCATTTATCACGAATCACTTAATTAATCAAAATATAAAATTCATGTTGAAAATCTTTGGTTTCTTTTAGGTACGTTTTTTTCAACTTATCAATTATAAATGATTTTTTTTTTTGTTTATCCCTTATAGTTTAAATGGGTATCAACTTTATTTTTTGAAATGACAACATACANGAGATGTAGATATTTTATTAGTTATAGAAGAATCAAAATAAGATACAGAAGCAACGAGGAAGAAAGGTCATAAAAAACCTGGTAAGAATATCTAAATGAACTATGACAAGGGTATTGGCCTAATACAAATTCAATGTCAACTTGCAATATTACTTTGTAGTACACGTACATCCGGTAAAATATTTACTATCGGCAGGGCCGGTGGAAGGGCAAAACCAATGTAATTCTTTAGGCTCTCGAGCAAAAAGTTTATATTTTGGAACTCAGTTAAATAAAAAATAAATGAACTATTTTATATAGAAACAAAAGTTTTATCATTAATAAATGTGTAATTTAAAAATTACATACAAGTAAAAATTATAGAGAGTAATTCATTTATCACGAATCACTTAATTAATCAAAATATAAAATTCATGTTGAAAATCTTTGGTTTCTTTTAGGTACGTTTTTTTCAACTTATCAATTATAAATGATTTTTTTTTTTGTTTATCCCTTATAGTTTAAATGGGTATCAACTTTATTTTTTGAAATGACAACATACATAATATATGTATCTACTAAAAAAATAACTGATCAACAACAACTTTTGAATCTATAATTATGAAGTTATTGTCATTTCTATATCTAAACGGGAGAAAAAGTGCGATCGTGAAATGATTAGTAATAAAAAAAACAATATACCTCATCCACCTTTAGCCATTACTATAAAATGTTAATAACTTTCAAAACACTGGTCCAAAGTTATTGACCAATTATTTCCTTAATTAGATCATTATCTAATAAATAAGCTGGTTAATTATGTAATGTTGTGCTTTTAAAAATGAACTCGGCACTCTTATATGGTATAAAGGATAAACATAAAAAATACTTTATGACTGATAAATCGAGAAAACGTGTACTTAATGGAAACAAAAAAATTCTCACTATTATTTTTATTTTACGATATTTTGTAATAAAATATCAGTTTAATTAAACAGAGTAATTCATTTAGAGGAACATTCTTTTCATTAACTCTATCCCCAAAAGTTTTGATATTTTACATTATACAGTTTAATTATCAGTTATTATACCTAATTATAACACTTGACAGGTGTTGTTGAAACACATTATTATTCAATAGTCGGTTAATTTAAACGAATTGATTTGATTTTTCAGAATATTTATTCTTGAATTAAATCATGTCTATTCTAATAAAAATTTTTTATATAATTATACGTATAAGTTGATTTTTTTATTAATAAACCTAATACCTTAGTGAAATGGGTTCAATGTCAATGTGTTGTAAATAGATTTAAGATTGGTACTTCTAATAGAAAAGCAATTACTGTACTAACTTTTTAACATTCATGATAAAAGGTTAAAAAAAGAATGTACGATATTAATTTAAATTTATTGAATAAAAAATGTAAGATACATTTAACAAACTCGAAGCGAAATAATTTTTTGACATGAACAGTTAGAATGACGCGTTGAAGATGATTATAAAATCAATGATGTGCATAAATTCTTGTTAACTAAAAAACAATTTGTGTCGATTCGAGTTAAATGTTATTTAAAATTTATGAGGATAATTTCATATACTACTTAAGGATGTTGATTTTATATCTTTATCGATACAAAAAAAATAATACAAAACATAATGTAGCACTTAATTTTAATTTGTTAAAGAGTGATTGTTTTCTATAAAAATTAAAAATTTGAATGTGAAAAAACTGTATAAAATTTGTTAAAAAGCTTTTCTATTGACAAAATTACGTCATGTTCTAACTTTACAATTGAGTTTTTATCCATTGATACTTAGATTTATTTTGCAAGACCAATATTCAATGAATAATGGAGAACATAATAATTATTCAATGCAATCAGTAACAGTAAAAATATTACCCTTGAATTTGAGATGAAACGGAATCTCAATTATATTTTGTTATTGCGAACGCGTTTTGGTTTCTTAAAATATTTTACATTCAATATAATAGGTATGTAATTCATACAAGACATCATAATCAGGGTTGTTACGTTTTAAACATTAAAAAAAACCAAAATCGTCAAAATTTACATTGGTCTTATGGGACGTTTTAAATTGTTTATTTATGTTATAAACGGATGAAAAAAATAACATGTTTTTACACAATTCTGATTATAATTGTTTCTATTCCAAACGTAATAAACATTGTCCCTTATTGCCTCATGAAACAGTAAAAATGTAAATAGTACTAATAATATCATAACAATCCAGGAAATTATATAACTTTAAATAATGAGCCAGTAACTAATGATCAAGAGACTTATTTATCATTTGCCAAATGATATTGTTTTTTAAGAAATGAAAAAAGCTTAGTAAAAAATGCAATTTTCCAAAACAAAATATCAAAAAAATAATTATTTTGATTCACACTACAGACATTACATACCTATCAAATACATATATTATGCATATACTACTATGATTAATTAATTAATTTAATTTGAAAAAAAAAAAATCATAAACACGTTTTTTTTCCACAAAAAGCCAAGTAATGGGATTATTTTTAAATGCACTACTGTTGGAGGCGCGCAAGTCCGAATTTTGGAAACTGGACTAAACACATTGTGGAAACATAAATAAAAGTCTTAAAACGTATAACGTAAAAATTGAACTGAACCACTTAAAGCGAACTAAGATTTATTCATCACAGTTGCCGGACATTAGCTACAGCAACTATAACTTATCGTACCAAAAAAAGAACAGTATATTTTCATTTTAAAAACCCTTAACCTGTTTTTGCTGTGAATAATTATTATGAATTTATTGAATCCCATTCACTCCATTTAAGGTCGTCGAAGGGTAACAAAACGGAACGTAATTGTACTTATAAGTACATTGTTGAAAAGCTGTGAAATATTTTATTTACAACTTTATTTAAACATATTCGGTTAGTTGAGCTTCCGGAAATTATATATTTTAATACTATAATTATGATTTCGAGCAATCTGATTTACACATTGTGCTATTTGTAAAAATCGTATAAATGATTTCATAGACCTTAAAATATTAACAACATTTTCCTTTATAACTAACGAAGCCTATCTCGTCGACATACAGACATGATTAATGCAAGAAAAGCAAAAATAAATATCATTACACTAAAACGCGACATATATAACGCGCACATGGATTTTAGTGGGAGTTTCATGTCAACAAGTTTATTATTATAAAAATAGTGTTCATAAATTATGTAATGTCGTCAATTCAGCGATAGCAAATCAAGTGAACGTATAATTGAAAAACAGCTACACGCGATCTCGACTTAAAAAAGGACAACCGCGTTTAACGGTGTACATATTTCCCCACGACTTTAACTCCATTGATAATTTACCGTGTTTGTTATCATAAATAGAAAATAATTTGTTGTTACTTGTACGCATACCTGTGTTTGCACTAACCACAGTACGAGATGATATCGAACATGACTAGAGTTTACAATATTTAAAAGTAAACGAACGCTAGTTTTGTTAATCACTTGAAATGTTATTCAAAGTACGGACGCAAATAGCTGTGGTACTTGAATAATTATCAATGCGAAACCGACATGATATTGATTAAATGCGATTTCAACTACGATAATGATGCACTTATCACTTACCCGTTTCGCGAATCGACGCTGTCTGATATTTCATCGTAATATTCGTAGTCGTCGGCCGTTTCTGATAACAGTGGCGTACTGTCGTAGATACCGCAAGCGGAGTCCGGTGGCCACGATGCTCCGTCCGCGGCCGCCACCGGCCGACGTCTGGATCGTCTCCGTTGTTGCTGCTGCTGCTGTCGGCCGCCAAAGGATGTGGCCACCGGTATGGTCGTGTTGGCCGACATGATCCTCTTGACCGACGAGGACAGGATGTTCTGTAAAAGGTACCGGAAACGGTACTGGTTAACAATGCGAAAACGATAACAAATAATTTTGACTGAGAAATGAAATGAAACCGAGTAAGACAATTACAAAAGTCAAAGATCAGCGTTTACACGTCGGCAAAAGCGGCAATGGCCACGCGACAACGCAGTGGCCGCGACCGCGAATAAGTAAATTGTTCTCGCACCCCACTCCGCGACTAAATCATCGAAGGCAACCGGTCCAATTTACTGCATCAGACGACACCGTTCAATCAATACTGAAGGTATTAAAATGACATTAATAAATCGAGTTCCTTATGATACTGACACCGTGACAGATAAAAACAACTGATAAAATACGGTGTACGCGTACAGTTTTTAAATGTTTCAAGAATTTGTAGCAACCTGCAGTCATCATGACAACACATGGAATTGTTGAACAAAGTGCCTTTGCGTGCGCGCGCGTTCACCTCGTATACCAACGCGTTTGTGTTCGTCGCATGAGGTAACCGTGTTGACATTAAACGTGTGACAATTGGATCAACAATAATTTTAGCACTAGGACAGTATACGAAAGCGGCGCCTCGACTTTAATACGCGGCAACGCTCTTACTTTTGCCTATATTACGCAGTCGTAGGAGTTATCATGAAATCATATTACGATGCACATCGTTTTAGTAAATGATGAGAGTCAATTTTTAACCTCATAAACGTTTGATTATTTCATCACACAAAATTACATTGGTCCTATTTTGCGAAATTCTCTTCCGTAATTTTCAAATGCAGAAAAAATATTATGAAAACGATTTTTTTTACGGTAGCTTTTTTCTATTGAAGACATTTTTGAATAAATATCACAAAGAAGTTTAATCGCTGTAAACTTTTTAAATTATTGTCAAATCAACTATTTCGTTATATTATTATGTAATGTAACAGGTTTACAACATTTTTTTTTTAAATATTACAATAATATTAATATTATAATATATTATTATTATTAAAATCGAAATTTTGTTGAATTTCTAATCGCGTTATGTTCATGACAACAATAATATAATTTGAATGATAAAACTTTTAATTATATGTTAAGAAGAAGGTAAAAACATATGTTTTATTTTATAAAATGATAAAATTCTACATTATATTTTAGTACAAAATTTTACATAAACCACTTAAGGCTATTATGTAACAATTCATTTATCAAAATTACTCTTAAATAATTAATTGAAATCAAAATAAAACCACTTTTCATTTCAGATATTAAATTACACTGAATTAAATATACAAGTAGTTTCATTGCTGTAACGTATAATTCAAGTTAAGTTACTGCTTCTAATGAATATTTTAAATTTTTATCTGCCCCCTCTTAAGTAATTAAGTCGATATTTGAGTAGATTAATTAATTTGATGTTTTTAGACGAGTTGCCTGGGTTAAGATCATAAAATTTATTGGTGTGCATAATATTATTCTATTCTAATATACTGTTATTTAATATATAACAGAGAATTAAAAAAAATTTATGTTGAAAACTAGTTTAAATTACGCTTAAAACGTACAGTTTTTGATGGTAATAAACCGTTTAAAACATAAAAAAAAACATTTTATTTGCAACCCTGACTTAATAATAATTACATCTTAAAAGAATCATAACGTCATTTCCTTTTCGTATTAATTGTGTTTATACCTTAGAAATCATTATTAAATTCTCTTATAAAAATAGAAGAGTCTATTACTAACTGTTAAGTGAGGGTCTCATTTCCAAATCTAATCATGTGCCAAACACTTAGTTCATAAAAATTTAATGATACTACTCATCAATTCAATAGAATATAATAGATTTTGGAAATAAGACCACATATTAAGTACATTTATAATAGGTAAGTAATAAGTTTTGAACATTAATCGAAAGTCAAAATAAAAGCTGTACTTTATCCTAAAACTTTTAATCATAATATTGATTTCAATTTTCGGTATATAATTTGTTTTGAAAATTAGGTCCTTGTGTATAAATTCGACTTTTATACGATATATTTATACACAAAGTTGACATCGGCACCTCTGACAAAAATGAACTTTATTTTCAAATATTATAAGACTTACAATTTCCCCGCTTTCTGACATATACCACATTGTAAATTAATGAGACTAAAGTTTTTACATTAAAATTCATAAACACTCAACGACTAATACACGAACTAAACCGACTGATACGTTTTAATGTATTTAACTTATTATAACTTTAACTTATGGTCTGTGCTATCGAGTACTGCTAAATCTTATAATACTTTGTTATACATATTTCATCAACAAATAGTATAAAACGATTAGTGTTTTGATTTAGACTTCATATTGTTGAATATAAAACAACCAGAACTACGATTGCGAAAAATAATAATACACCGAGAATATGATTAGACATCATATTTTTTATTGTATTTGTAAACTTGAACATTTTTCTTTTAGTCAGCATATAAATGCTGGTAATAATACTCCAAATAATTATACTAGACATCAGTTCATTCTCATTCTCAAATCACCTGGCTCTCCTTTTCATTTAATAACTAGCATTTTTTTTTTCCAAAAAGTAGTTACTTTACCTATTTCGAAAAAGAGTGTTTCATTTGATAATTTATTAGTTCTATAAAGACAATAACTTGCCTACAAACGAATTATTTGTGACAGCAGCTGTCGCCATCAAGATTTCATGACGACCAGGCGCCTTGTCCACACGACCAAGTGGTCTCACATGCAACAAAATTTCGTATATTTTTTTTAATATCACTTTACGTAAATGTATTATTAGATCTACACAATACGGAAATTTTTCATGATTTAAAAAATAAACATGTTGATGTATTGTTAATTTGTAAAACGTAAAGAAAATCAAACTCTTATAGATTAAAATATAACACTCTAAATTATAGCTTATTCAACGACTACTCTATTATTAAATTTAATATTTAAAACAGGAAATAACAAATGTCTCCAGGGACATTTTTATGTCACGCCACAATACGTTGTGTTAGGCTATAGTGATGGTTACAATCATTTCCATCCTGTGTTTACTTATGTACAGATTAATTCATTTATCACGAACCACTTAATCGATAAATAAAAATAAAGTTCACAATTTTTTTTAATTTATCAATCATAAAGTATTTTTTGTTTATCCCTTATACTTTATAAGGTTGTTAAATACAATTTTTCAAATAACAACATGTATAATTAACTAGTTTATTTATTAGATTATGATCTTATTAAAAAAATAACTAATCGATAACAACATTTGGATCAGTATTTCAGAAGTTTTTACCAGTATAAACTAATGACTGTGCACAGGTGATGCAATTTTTATTACTAGGCATTTTTCGGTCTCACCCTTCTGCCTAGGTACAAAACTGTTAATAACTTCTGAAATATTGGTCAAAATTTGTGTGTCGACCACTGATTATATTAATTATCAAATAAATAAGCAAGTTAATATGTATGTTGCCTCTGAAAAATTTGATACCCTTATAAGATATAACGGATAAACTTAAAAATACTTCATGGTTTATTAATCTGAGAAAAATATGAAACTAAACAAAAATTATCAATATTATTTTTATTCTTCAATTAATTAAGTGGTTTATGATAAATGAATCACTCTGTAAAAAATAAATTTTATTGTATAACTACTTTTTGCTGTATTCCGATTGATTACGTTATTTCAAACAACATAACTTCAATCATCATTTAAAAAATTTCTTGAAATCTAACGTTATCTTGTATTAAATAATTTTGAAAATAAAAGTGTTTTGGCTCTTCGAAAAATATCGAGAGCCTAAATTAATAGGAGACATTATTTTTTATAACAAAATATTATTACGAGTCTAAAAAAACTTCAAAAGGACATTACTCACGAGTTAAAGGTTTGTTGAAAAAATTAAGTAGTTCCATTATTTATAAGAAATATTAATAAAGTTTAAAATCTCCATTTGATAAAGTGTTTTTTGTAAATTTATTTATTGAAAAATGTTGTAACAAATGCATGTATATAATTTTTTTATTCTAGTATTTATAAAAATAACATTTTTTTAAATTAAAAACATATTACCAAATGTCCTTAAAATGAATGAAGCTACCTCATTTTTGCAGTGCACATACTAGATTTTTATTAAATGTTTATATTGAAATAAGTTAATTTAATGATGATGGGAAATATTGTTGCTGATTCTATGAGAATCAATAAAAATTGTATTAAAAAAGAAACTCACCAAAATCTTTTAAATAATTGATATTATAAAAGATAATTGTTAAAATGTAAATACAGTTTAGCTACAATTATCTTCTTTAATAATGTATTTTGGTTACTGTGATTATGGAAATCATATTTTAATAGGAAATTGTGAAATCACTGAATACAATTTTTTGATGTTTTATAAATTGACTTGAAAAGTAACTGAAAGTAGCCATTAGGATATTGGATTTTGGCATAATTAAAGGAGCAATGCAAAAACAACTTATTAGTATAGCATTACTAGAATATAAAAAATAGAATATTAATATAGTTCGTATAACATGAAGATTTAAGTCGATTAAATTTATTAGGATATGATTTGTATAAACCTTATAATGAAATTAAGTGTTTTCTTAAGATTGATTCTATTCAAGAAGCTATTTATTTAATTGTGTGCATCTTAAACGAGTTATTAATACTCATATACTAATGAATATTAATAATACTAAAACTAACTTAAGACGAATTCTTCATATATTAGTTATTTTTAATTTTTTAATTATTCGGCAGTTTTACTCTAGACTAGCCATAAACATTAGAATAACTAGTTTTTATAGTTTTTAGTAAAAAAACACATACTTAATAATAATGAAAATTTACGTTAATGACATTTATTTTTAATTACCATAAATTATTGATATGACGTACAATTAATAAAATTTTTACCTCTTTATAAATGGTAAATATTGGTAGTCCTTATCAATATAGATTTATACTAATGATGAGAAAAGTTAGCAATCTAGTTTATTACATAGATATATGATTACAATTCTATTTTCTCTATAGAATATTTGTCTCTTATCATTAATCTAGTTTATCGTGAAAACAGTAACTAAATTATTGATGTATTTACAGTGCTATCAAACGGAATATGTAAAAAACTTATGTTAGTATGAATAATCATTAAAATAAAGGATTTTTATTTTCAAGTGTTGTTCAGTGGACCTTTTACTTATCAGCTGTCTAACTATACGCTGAAATAGTCAATATTGAACTGGATTTATACAGCAATTCAAAGTTATTAAATTTATTATCAATTTACGTCCACTAATATTTTCGTTAAATATTTTTTTTGTTTATTTGACAAAATACTTGTTAATTTAATCAACTTTTTATTCCTCAACAGAAATAATATCAAGAAAATAATAATTCTATTAACAAAAAAATTATTAAACGTATTTTGATGATACATTTGTTGTTTTTACAGATTATTTTTTTGAGTGTAGTGTTTAAATTACTATTAAAAAGAAATTGCCTCTATTTAAAATAAAATGTAAATTATTTACATTTACATATATTTTTTATTAACAGACTGATTTGTTAAAATATTTTATTTAGTTGATAATATTAAGTACTACAAATGTTTATGTGATATTTTAGTAGCCAACATATTACGTATTTGAATTAATTTAAAAAATTATACCAATTAACTTGGGTTCCTATTATATTACATTTAATTAAAACAATTTAATAAGGTGTGTATCCAATTAAATTCAAAACCTAAGGAAAATCCAAACTGTGTTATTTTGAGACAAGCTCGTTTTTGTAAATGGATATATTATAATAACTTGTAATTCTTAACGCTAACCTATCGATTTTTTTTTTTAAAAGAACAATTTATTATTGTTATTTTATTTTATATCATAAAACAATAATTATGTTAAGAAATTTATTTTTGGTATTTTTTAGTTAAAAAAATAGTGAATAATAAAAGTTATTAATAATTTAAAGCATAACTGGAAGTAAGGAGCGAGTGCTGCTATTTTTATCACTAGAAAATTCTTAGCATCACTCTTACCACCTAAGTAAAAAAATATTAATATCTTATGAAATACTGGTCCAGAAGTTGTTACCAACCAGTCATTTTCTTAATAAGATTATTTTATATTTTATAAGTTATATACAGAAATTAGTTAATTATGTATGTTTCCATATAAATAATATCATGGTAGAATTAATACCTTCTCAACTTCGCTTCGAAGCCAAAATAAAGTTGTTACCTCTATAAGACATAAAGGATGAACATAAAAAATACTTTTTTATAGATAAATGGATTTACATATGTAACTAATAAAAGCCAAAAAAAAAATTCAGAAAATTAATTACTTTAAGAAAAATTGAGAGACTAACGTTAGTATATATCTTGTATATCTCTAAAGACTATTTTTTTTATACAATTAGGTATTATGTTTCATTTTATATATATTTTTTTTAAATCTGACCCTTACCTACCAAAAGCAGAATCATAATAGCAACGTTTACAACATTTTTAAAGGTTAAGTTGAAAAGGTAAACTTTTCATGCAAAAATTGCTATTTTGAATCTCTTATTGGGTAGAAGTCAGATTTTTTAAAAAAATGTAGCTGTTAAAAGAAAAATACCTAAGGTATTTATAAAAAAAAATTTTCTCTTGATTCAGCTATTATTAAAAGAGTTATGACATTTTTAAATATTAAAAAAGACTTTTTAAATATCAAATAAATTTTTGAAATAAACGTTTTTAAATTTAAAAATTTAATGACTTTTCAGCTTTGCATCGAAGTTAAAACTATACTACATGTATTGTACACTATTATATTCATACAATTATAGGTTGCTGTCCATAATGCATATAGTAAATTTTAAGATTTACTTATAACCTTTAGATGTGTTAATAATATACGTAGAAAAAATAATTCATATCAGTTCATGACCGCGAAAACACAAAGGCCTCAATTATGAATGTCTTATTCATGGTTATAAGATCCGTGGTTGTTATTGACAACAGTCAGTTTGTTGTTTACGTCCGGTTTTTTTTTATTATAATTTATAACTTGACTTCCTAAATTAAAAAGAAAGTTTATACTTTAAAAAGAGATACGTTGTAACTTCTACCCTAACTCTATAGATGAACTGCTTATTGAATGTTCTTATTTTTCCTCGTTTTAATCCCAACTACTTGGAGTCGGCAACATTTATCGAAAACTTCACTTGACATGATCTGCCAAGTCAAGTACACTCACATCAGCCGTCTTCATACCGCATTAAATAACACCCCTCCATCTCTTTTTTGGTCTTCCTCTACTTCTTCTTCCTTTAATATTCATTTTTATAACTGTTTTTACAGCTTGCGATTCCTATCTCCTCATAACATGACTAAACCATCTAAGGCTATTCTCTCTCATCTTATCAATAATTGACGATACACCTATACTCCCTTTTATATGCCCGTTCCTTATCCTACATTCTCTAGTCACTCCACCTATCCATCTAAGCATTCTCATTTAAGCTACACTTATTCTCTGCTCTACTTTCTAGTTAACCTTAAAACACTCGGAAGCATTCATCATTGCTAGTCTCACTGGAATTGTCTTATCGCATAACACACCAAACGCTTCTCTCCAATTCACTCATCCGTACTTAATTCTGTGCTCACATCCTCGTCAAGATCATCGTCTTTTGCACAACTAATCCTAAATACTTAAAACTTTCCACCTCTCTTATCACGTTCTCGCTTATTGTCACTGATTTCCTCATTTCACCTACATCGTGTTCTCCTTTGACAAACTCGAACTCAATATACTCTGTTTTACTCTTATTTATTTTTAATCTCTTTCCTTCAAGAACTAATCTCCACACCTTTAGTCTTTGATTAATTTCCTCTGTATTTTCTCTTATCAACACTATGAACCGATTATTGTATGAATTATTTAAATACCACCATAATGAATCATAGACACAACACTTCAAAGAACTTCTCAAGAAAAAGATTTAAAAACAATTATTTTGAACTTAATGTTTCCAAAAAATTTAATTTAAATGTTTTTTAAGTTCCGTGCCTGCAAATTCTTACGACACGTCTTACTTTTTCATCGTCTCTAGTAGATAGCGCGCAAAATATCTTTCGATTGTTAATTATGAACAGTGGCCAAATCATTCTTGATGCTACGGATGGGCTAAAATTGAATTCAGATTCTTCCAAAACTTTTTTGTTCTAAAATTAAAATTTAAGAATTTAAAAATAAATAGTACTCTTATAGGGAGAGCTAAGCTATAGAACCTCTATAAAAAAAAGGTTGGCATATCAAAAAGGCGATTTCATCATAAATAAACGATTATAAATAAAACGTACGATTAAGTTGAATGATTTGTTAAACAATGAGTATAAGATTCTATTACACAAGTTTACTTTTGCTAAATTATAAATATTGTACTAAAGTTACCCAAACATTATGCTTTGGTGTCAAATTTGAACGTTAGTGGAAAATTGTAAATTGTTAAAACAAGAGGAAAAAATATTTAACGTTTAACGAGTGATATTTATTCAATGGGTAAAATTTAACTATTTTACAAATTTTCGCTGAAGATGTAAATTTGTGAAAAAGATCTGTGTTAGCTGTTTGTTCAACCCAACTTCGTTGCGCTAAAAATATTTTTATTGACTTTTGTTTCTACGCACCAGAGTTTTCAATCAACATTTAGCTGGTCTATTCATTTTTGTTTTTTTTTTAACGGAAGCGATTTTATCATTTCACATTATCATTATCAAATGGATTATTGCTAATTTTTACAATAGCAATATTACAATTTTTTTTTAGAATTACACTTATAATATAATTGTAATTATTAAAAAAATGTCATAATGTACTTTGGTCATTTTCAGGGATTGAAAACGTTATTTTTTCAAAGTTATATTTTGCTCAATATAATCATCATTTTTTATTGTTGTGGTATTACGTTAAGATATCGCAATAGATTAGGAATTTTTAAGCGTAAAATAAGAAAATTCATGAATTATTATAAACCTTTGATTGATTTATGGGTTTTGCAATGATATTTTTGTTTTGTCTAGAACAATATTTTTGATTTGTCCCAGAAGCTATGATACAATTAAAAAATTAATTTATCAAACTTTTTTTACATTTATGTTTCAATGCTATTTAAGCAATTTGTTTATTAACAATCTATAATAGTCAAAATTGTTTCAATTATTTAATAAAATGTAATTATTAAAAAAATAACATTTTCAATTCTGATTCATAATATTATTATGACTTAAGTTCATAAAAACGGATTCGTATTAATGTTAATTATGACTAATCGAGTTTATCAGCTGATTATTTATTTGGCAAATGATAATTATTACATGTATAATATAAACAAAATTCTTAAATAGTGTTATCTGTGTCAACACCACAACAAACAAAAACTTTGTTGATAATAGATTTAATATCTATTAAAGTGTGCATAAATCTATAAATAGCAGTTTTATTTTCGAAAGTGATAACAATTTATGTTTACCAAATTTCAATATTTTTCATATCTAATTTTAATTTGATGATTAATAAAAAAATATAACATTTTTTTATATATAATAAAACTAAAACTCTTTCAAACACGATCTCAACAAAGAAAATTCTCGTTATAATTTATAGTAGAGAATCAGTGATGGCAGATTTTTTAAAATAATAATAATAATAAAGTCATTGTACGCAATATTGAGTAATGTAATACTCATCGTTCAAATATTTATTTTACAATATCAAGCAACCAAAACACATAATAGGTTAAATTCTGACTCTTTAACATTTTTTAATAACCAAATAAATATTTATATTCCATTGAATCACATAAAATTTTGAATTTAAATAATTACTAAAACCAAAAAAATTTATGAAAACTTAAAACTAATGTTATTATATACACTATAAATTTCAAGTTTTAAGATTTTTGATTAATAAAAACATTTTATATAGCTCTTGTGATATAATAAAAGAATATTATAGAAAGAATAATTATTTTTTCGGTAACCGAATATTATTGAGAATAAACACTATAATATAGTGTTTATCAATATTATATATTATATAATATTGATTATTACCAAAGAATGTAGTCTTATAAAAAAATAAAGCTAATGAATATATTAATTAATATTTAATTAGACTTGAAAATCATTTAAAATATTGAAAATTTTTATAAAATTTTGATAGAAAAAATCATCTTTTATATGGTTGATTTTGGTCGCAAAGTAATTATGCGACCAAAATATTACAATTCTCTATAGAAACATATTTGTTATTCAAAGAATAAAAATAGTTTTTAAAAAAGGGTTAAGTGTAAATGTTAATTAAAAATTAGATAGATGAATTGAAAAAAGTAAAACAAAAATTCTGTATAATTAAACTCATGTTTGCTGTCAATAATAAATTTGGCTACTTTTAATTTTTAATTTATGATGTACATGAGTTGATGTTAAATGTAATTAAAAAATTGATAAAAAAAATTATTACTGTAATTTTACATCTCTAAATAGTATTTACAAACTCATAATATAATAATTAATGTCACACGCAATAACTAAAATTTTCAATATTTCAATGAATCAATGCGATCATTTAAATTTTTTAGACCTTCAACAAAATTTTATAAAACAATCATAATATAAAAATGTAATAACCACTGTGAATAAAATGCAAAAATAAACATCCTTCAACAAATTTTCTTAAAACTAACAATTGTATACTTTTCGGGACACTTTAAAAATTAAGTAATAGAAATTTTTAACATGTTCAAGAGAAAATAATTTACCAGATTAATGATTTTATTTGAAGCATTCTTATTAAAACCATGTAAAGTATCATACTGTTTTTTGCTGCGCACTGCATGATCTTAATTATTTTTAAAGTACCTAATAGTACTATGCATAGAAAAAACAGTTTTTTTTTTTAATTAAAAGAAAAATTATTTGTTTTTTATAATTATTTAAAACATATCTTAAACAACTTTTTAACCTGTTAAACAATATTTGATTTGATTTATGATAATTAGAAATATTTAATGAAGAACTTAAATACTTTCGATACTGAAAATATATGTTCTGTTATGATATAATCTCCCCAACTTATTTTTATATTTTCAAATCCCTGACTGGGCCAGATTATGGAGAGGCTAGAAGTGGGTAAGTGACTCTTAGTTTTTTTAGGACCATTTTTTCGCTTATTATTTTTTTGTGGAAGTAAGATGTATTTGAGATGGAGGTATATCATAAGGTACCCACCATGGAACCTATACAGTTATTCATATGACCTTAGTTAAACTTTAGTGAGTCATTAAAAATTAAAAAAAACTTATAATAATAATTTTTCTTAACCATAACTAATTTTAGAATTAAACTTTGTGACGTCAAGCTGAAATTTTGATGGTAACATAAATATTAAACCTAACTTTCGAAAATAATATATATGTGTGAAAATCAACGATATTGTTTAGAACAATTAAGAACGCAATAAATTTGACTAATTATAGTATATAAATTATCGTTTGACATTCAATAATACGAACAATCATCAATTGAAATTTATTACTCTGAATATATTTTAACAAAAATTTGTTTTTTCATCGACCAGTTTAATCATATTCTAAATATATGAGGAGACTCCAAATATTTTTAATTTATAGATTGATATTACAAAAAAGTCTTTTCATTAATATACATGAATCGAAATTCTAATTTATAGTATAGGTGAATATTTTCTTGAAAAAATGTTTTTGATTGATCTGCCTTTGAAAAGTTAAACAAAGCAATTTTGTCAACGAAAGGCCGCTACACTTTGAAGTCCTACAGATTAACCGTCATACCATATATTTTGTTTTTTTTTTTGCTATCGCACTATCTGTTTAAAAAATAGACTTGGCGCTTTGTCGTTGTTAAACATTTGTGTTATTTATACATNGAACGAAAGGCCGCTACACTTTGAAGTCCTACAGATTAACCGTCATACCATATATTTTGTTTTTTTTTTTTGCTATCGCACTATCTGTTTAAAAAATAGACTTGGCGCTTTGTCGTTGTTAAACATTTGTGTTATTTATACATACCGCCAACACATCTATTAGTGGATTAATGCTAAATTTATGTTTACAAAATTACACCTATCATTTAAATATTCATGAGAATGAATTAAATAAATTGTAACAACTTTTATTCTTAATATGAACATTTATAGTTATAAGGGAGGACTACTCAAGCTCTGATTTTGCGTCTCTCAAAGAAAAAATATTTTATAGTTAAGAATTAAAAATAAAATAACATTTTCTTTTAGAACTATAAGACATGTACGTGTTGTACACTACAAACACTAAATGTACATTTAGTTTTTCATATGCTACTAGAAATTGTTGTTTGGCTGATTTCATTTTTGAACATATCATTTCCCTCTTTTAATTAAAAAAAAAAAAAACTTTGTAATAAAATATCAGTAAAAAGTGAAAATGAGTAGATTTGAAATTTTATTTTTAAGTTCCATAAGCACAAAGTTATGTTTAATTTAAATGGAAACTGGATTTTCATTAGAAATCAGATTTTATAGATTAAAGTTCTTAAGTTTTTACGGCTCAAAAAAATTGTTTGATCTTTAATTTCTATAACATTATTAGATTCATATTTAACTATAATTAGGGACGTTATTTTTTAATGACTGGTGAACTTTCAAACAAACTACTAAGTACTCGATATTTTTTATAAATAACCATTTTTTTTTTTATAAATAATTATCATATTTTGGGGAAGAATACGTTATCTTCTTGGTCCATTCTAGTATCAATCTCAAATGCCATTTCAGCTTAGTGTATGAAACAGTATTTCTTTATTATAACTTCAATCAACCAAAACATTTTTTAATTAAAAAAAAAATACTTTAGCCAAGTATTGAGGCCCGAATTTTTCGGTAGGGGCTTGTAGTATGTCATTACAGTTACATCATAGTTGTAATTTTTTAAAAAAAATTTACACGTTAGGGTTAATAAGGATGTATGTGACTAGATAAAATGAGTCGTAATCAGGAAGCTTTGTAATCAGAGCAATGATCTTTTACCCACAGCTTTTGTTATAAACGCGGTACATGAAATATATTTTTTGCAACCAGTAGTAGTGGGTCAACTACTACAAACGTGAAGGCAGTCATGCGTACATTGATTACAATCCAAAAACATACATCGCCCTGACAGATATTAATTCATGTGTATACACAAAAAAATATGTTGGAGTTATTTTAACTACAGTCAATGATGTTAAATAGTCAAGGATCGAGTCTTTTGAATTACATCAACCACACCGATCTGTTGAATTGAATAAATTATGTTTAACATTCATACACTTAAAATAAGAAATATAAAAAGTTATAATAAAAATATCAATTCTTTTGGTTTAAATTCTTACGGGCTATAATTAATTCCAATCCAAGTTTAACCACAAAACGAAAAAGTGGCTAATCACAATAACTTATTAAACTATTGTAATTTCAACCACATAAATATAATTATGATAAACACTCTAATAGTCCTTGGTGAAAATCTACGTGGTACTGTATATATGCACATTCTAGAAATTTTAGAGTGGGCTTAGCCCCCTTAAAATTTGCCATAGCCCTCCCCTGCGAAAATATATTTATGATAATTACATGTATTTTTTTTATAGAAATAATTTTTAAGGTAAGTAGAAGTTAAATTAGATCTCCAAAACATTTTGCTCATATTTCGACTATGCAATTATGTATAACCACAACCGCACTTGAAGTTAAAATAACTATCCATTCTTTTGCGCGTTGTCACTAATAGTTTCATAGATAAATAAATAAAGAAAAATAGTGCTTAATCAGTTATTATAAAGATACGATGATATAATTATCAGGACTAGAAAACGTCACGAATAAAGTTTTTATAACGTTTAAAATGAAAAACAAAAAATCATAAATATATGATATCAATAAACGTAAAATATTGTTACATAAACATAATACAAATTGTAATCTAAAAAGAATCTTATTAAAACAAAAATCAAACATTTCAAACATTAGTTTTAAAAAAAATCATATAAGACAAAAAATAGTCATTTGCCCATATAAAAAAATACTTGACAGTAAATTATGTTTTGAGCCTTATAACATTAAACGTAATAATTTGGTGACATTAATCCAATAAAAGAAATAAATTTAATAACGTTTTAATATTAAAAAAGTTATGCATAAAAATTGTATAACGTTTTAATAGCGAATAACGTTAAACTCAATTATAATATAACGTCATTAAATATGTAAACTTAAAACGAACAGTTTTTTTTTAATCCAATCCTTGAAAATTATAATTATTAAAAAGACATTTAAAAAATGTTGTTATGAAATATTAAGCCAAGGAAAAGATTATTATAGAGTACTTAAAATATGCACAAATTTATATAAAAAGTGCCAACTATTAGCTAATTAACTATAAGCAACGGATAATTTTTCGATGATAAAAATTTGTGGCTAATTAGAAATAATCATTATGATTGTTGTTGAGGAAATAATACAAAATATTTTAATAATATTAAATTATTAAAAATGAATGTGTTTTTCATAAGAGATATGCAAAGACATTATTAATTTCAGAAAAGTTACCTCATACCATTTACACGGAAGTATTAACATCTGATTTTTACAACTACACATAAGTATTTAAGTCGAATGAACAATTGATTGGTTTTATTAAGGTAACTACATGGAAATTAGAGTTATTAATTTATGGTAATAATTTCAAAAGCAATTCAAGTTATAAACACGTTTTTATTATTAAAATATTTCGAATCAATTACATGCAGATTTCTCAATGTATTCCAGAGTGAATTTTAAAAAGGGGATAGTCAAATGTTTAAAAATCATTAAAAATCACGTAATCTTACCCTAAAGGAGCATTTAGTAATTACATGTAAGGAATAAATTGTATAATACAAATTTAAGAAACGGATATTTTTTAATTTTTCGTACATCTTAAGAACCAAAAAACTAAACTAAAAATTAAATTTTTAACGGTCAGGAATCATAAAACGGTCGCTACACTTTCATCAGTTCACCGAGAAACATTCTACAGACTCTCAAGAAGAAAAGCTAGTCAAGAACAACAGGTGTACGTGAGCGGTGACACGTACTAACAGTCTTCTTCATAACTGCAGTCTACAATAGATTGTATTTAGCGAAAAATAGTATAGAACAAATGCGCCAGTGTGGATCATACCAAGCTGATAATAAATTATAATCATGTATAATCGACTTGCTGACTAATTCCACTAACGCCATTCTAAAATCGTCAATAAAACTAGATTGACACTAACAGTTATAAACAAAGCTATTAAAATCGAGACTGTTTAGTATATTTTTAATCGAAAAAATTTTAAAACAAAATAAAGATTTTATGTTAATTTAAGCTCGCATTATACAAATGATTATTTTGTATTAAATTTTTGAAAGTTTTTACAAAAGTAATTGAATTTTAAAAAATATCAATAAAGAAGGATTTCAATTATTTTGGTGATTAACAATATCTATGAGCATAAATTTTATACACTCTATGACCACAGGTGGTATGGGTAAATCAGATTCACATTGCCAATTACTGTTGTTTAGTAACAGTTCAAAATCTTAACGGTAAGTCAAAATCGTTTCTTATTATCATATAAAAATTCTCAGGTGATATGAATTGTAATGAGTGATTGGCGACATATAACCCCACTGCTTTTGTTAACCGTATAATTAGCTTGAAATAATTACTGCCGTCATTGTCATGTCGATACAATTAGAAAACTATAAACAACTTTAATGTTAAATATTACTTGGCATTATAATCCTTAGTACATAATCCGCGGCCGGCAGCTAACAACGACCGTTTTTTATTACAAATTATGAATTTAGAATAGATTTTTACGACCGTCGTGAAGCAGATTTTTATCATATACTTTTGTACGATAGACAGTAAAGTCAATGATAAAACGATATCCGACACGTGGGCAGGTCTTCGCACGCGAACCATGTTATATCTTCCGAGAGATTAAAAATAAAACAACATGGCAATAAAATATGAAAATTTTGCAATAAAAAACATTCCAACATCTGGTTTGAAAATTTTTACATTAAATTGTCCCCAACAAACACTTAACAATGTGTCATTCGATCCAGGTCGTATGTCTCACGAGAAACACGTCCAATTTATCAATTGTTAACCAAACAATATTCGTGAAAAAGTGAAAGGACACTAAACCGTAAAAACCCTAGCAAATAGATTTTTATTACACGAACGAGGTTGACTAGTTTCAGAAGATTTAAACGGTTATCATGTAAGTAAAACTACCAACTGATAAAGAAATTATTGGACTCATACTGATATCTTTAAATTAACCGGAAATCATGAATATAGTCAAAAAAATTATACCTTTAAATCAAACAGATACAGACTTGTCACTTTAACAACTAATTTGAAAAATGTAAAACAAATGTTTGTAAATTTTCATAAATTTCATTACAAAGAGAATTCCGAGTGTTAGGTATCCCTATTTCAGTTTTTTTTAAAAAATAAAAATACCCAAATAATTTTTCAATACAAAAGACTTTTAATATTATTGTTATTGAAGTTAATTTGTACTCAACGACACTTTCCAGTGAACTTGTTTGTATAATTATTTCGTGGAAAGGTGAGGTCGAACGTGGATATAAAATATATAATCAACTCTTACTAGAATTTAGGTCACTTTTATGGCGTTATATGAAAATTGGATGTCCTCAATACTTTTTATTTCATTTAAAATTTAGCTTAAGTTTCACATTACTATGACTTAATGTTTCTTACAACACCTATTTAATTGTAATAAAGAAGGTCGAATAAATTGCAAATGTAAAGTTCTATAAATATTCGCGTTATCTGAGATTCTTCTTAGCTGTTGTATCAATAATCATGTTCTGCCTACGTTGGATATAATGATCATCGTATTTCAAACGATTATTATATTTATAATAGCGTGATAAAGTTTTGTATTTATTAATATTTTTTAATGATATTCAAGATTAATGTAAACAAAATACAATGTAACAGTGACATTTGCAGTTTATCATTTCTTAACTTGTTCGTTTTATTTAAGTTTTTCAAATATTAATTGATTGTTGCAAAAACATAAATATTAAACTAATGCTTCAAATATTTTTACTATAATGTTCAAGAAGTTAAATTCAAATGCACTAATGCTTTTATGTCAATTAAATTATTATTTATAAAATATTTTGATGTCCAAATGCATTTGTATATTAAAAGGTTTTATCTAATATGGTTTTTAACGTTTTATTTAGTTTTAAAATACAGTCAAGGACCTCTACAGTACTTTTTACTGATAAAATTTATTAACAACAATCACAATGGTATATTTTAATTATTCTATACACAACTCTTAGACAAATATTTTCATTACACATGTAATTTAAAATAAATGTTAAATTAATTACCATCGAATAGCCTTGTAAGACTTAGTCAATCATATTTAATAGGTTATTCCAATTGAAATGAACTCAACAAAAAAAAAAGTCTTTCAAAATAGGTTTTTATATACCATTAAAAGACTACCAAACTAATATGATAACTAAAGTCCAGACTTATATGCGTTTATAAATTTTGTTTGAACCATTTTAAAAGAACCCAAGTTTGTAAAAATTTTTTGTTGGGAACACAGTAGCAAAGAAATATAATAACATATAATAAGAAATTAAGAATAGTTAACATTAATTATAAAATTTGTTATTGCAAATAAAAAACTTTGAAATTTTAATTTGTTTTTACATGCTCGAGTATCTGTAGATAGTTTTTTCGATCTCATAAAAATATCGATTAAGTTTGATGAATAAAGCTAATAATTAACAATCAATAGTTTCATTAACAAGTAATTATTCATATAAATACTTTGACGCAAACAGGAATATTTAAAACCCTTTTCATGAATTAATTTTGCAATTCTTAGTCTACAAATAAAAACAAAGTTATTGTTTCGCATCTTAAATAACTTATTTCTCGATGAACTTTGAGTACTGGCGCCAGGTTTTTTAAAACCCATTGAAATTTATATTATCGTATTTCCTCTCAGATATTTATTCTACGCTCGTCTTTCAAAGAGAACAAATTTTCTTAAAAATTGAACAGGTACTTATGTGTTTATGGCGCCTGTAATTTTGTGTATTAAGTTAGAACTAAAAATTCAAAGAAACCGTGATCATTTTTTTTATTAACTATAATTTGCGAATTGTTCAATTTTTTTTAGTTTTTATATAAAATTTACTGTGTTGACAATATTGCGGGGAATGTCAACGTTGATGATACAATCGACATTAAGTCATCATAAATTTTACAATAAAACTTGAACATCTGCCCACTGTCGTACCTCGCGCGTTCATTTTTTATTTTATTTATTCAACACTCGTGCACAATAGTAAATAATAAAAGTGTAATCGTGCCAATAAAAATACCAACATTGTAGGATGTATTTATAGGTGTACTTCTATCACATTTGACAATAGTGCAAATTTTGTTTTAACGTTAATCCAGCTATGATTTTACTGTTTGTTAAAAATACATTTAATTATGACATGAAAAAATATTATTTAAAGAAAATATTTCCATACAAAGTATTTGAAGCACAGGTCGAAAATTAAATTAAATTTTTTTTTCAAGGGGATTCTAATTAAATACATATCCTTCGCAAAATAACCACCGAGTTTTTTATTAACCATTTAGTAATAAAAATATTAAGTGGTTGCAATTGAATGGTATTTACAATAATCACCCAACTCAATTTTAGATAGATTTAACTTTTATAGTAGTGAAATCTTATACCATCAACTTAAAACAAAATCTTACTAATGCTAAAATGTATTTATTTTTTTTTATCAGGAATTTGTTTTGTTTTTGAATCCTCCACAATGTAATAAATGTCAGAAAAATGGTTTAATTTGTTTTCCACAAAAGTTTTTTTTACAATTAAAAAAAGCACATTTCCTATAAGATACATGTATTATTTGACTTCTAATGAGATCTTATTCTAAGTCACTGATAAAGATAATAAATTAGATAACTAACTCGGATAAGAGAATGTCGCCAGTTGACACTATCTTAAAAGAGGTAATAATTTTTACTACAGACACCATGGCAATAGTTTTTTGTTGTTAATTTTACAGTCTAATGTTAAAAATTTATGCTAATCTTATTTGATCAATAAAATTTTTTTAAAAATTACTGTTTAGTGCTATACGTTTGGCTGCACTAATCGTCGTGCCCGAAATTATGTTTATTTATTTTTGAATAATTACGGAATACATTTATTATTTATTACTTTTTACTAAAAAAATAACCGTAATAAGTGAAAGCAAATATAGAATATATATATTCTATTGAAGATATCAATGGAAAACCCTTATGGAAGTCTAATAGAAAAACATATATTATTGACAAAGCCATAGCTATTAAATCTATTCTTTTATTTTTTTACATACACATTTTATTTCAAACAAATTTTATGTACATAATAACTTATAAATTCGTTCAAGATGCGATTTAATTTTTAACTAGAAATTTTAGGAACAGATATGAATGTAATAATAATAATTTTTGCAATTTAGAAATGCTATCTGGATTTACTACTTCATAATTCTATTAAAATGTCCAGTGGCAATTGCTCGTTATTAGTTGAAAATAATGACTCACTATTTGCAGTTAAATAGAATGATATAAAAAACAAGGAATAAATTGAATCTGATGATTCAAGCGTATAAATGCTTTCATATAAATCCAACTATCAAGTCTTAGATGTATTGACCAAAAATATTTTATACTTTATATGTGGTTGTATTGTTAAAAAAATTATTTATGAGATTACATGTGAGCACTACATTGAAGCAATTTCTTAATCATCAGTAATAATTTTCATACGCTACATTAATTTTGCAATCAGTTTTCAATAGATTCTTATAAAACTATAACTTATTTGAAAAATTGCGGAAGATTGAAATTTGCTTCTGAGAGTATTTTAAAAATGATTAAACTGACTAAAAATTATTTTAAATCTCTTATTATTGGCAAAAAAAAAATAATTAACTAAAAATATCAACCAACAAATCATGTCGACTGTGGAAAATTATTTGTCATTAAATACTAATATTTTATTTGAACGCAAAGACTACTTTGAGGTTACAAATTTATATTCAACACCTCACAAAATAAAATTAATACATAAAATATTAGTAAATTAAACCTTAAAATAAGATTGAATTCTTAAAGCAAAATTTTAAGTAGCTCGATAATGAAAGCAGCCGTTAACTTATGATTTTTCTGGGAGTTACGGTATAACAAAAAAAAAAACAGAATTATATGGTGTCAAAGTTTACAAAATTCACCGTCTTTTAGAATTATAAAAATAGAGATACTGTGTTTTTTTTTTAACTGAAATACTAACGCATGATGAATGCATTCAAAAAAACTCTTTGTATTTGTTTATATTATATACGAATACAAGGAGTTTTTTTTACGGTTCAATTTCGAGAGGTTATATATATTTAAAAATTCATTAATATCATTACTGGTTTTTTACTTTAAACATTGGTGAGTTTGGTACAAGTCCGTCGTGGTCTGCCATAATTTCTCCGAATAGGAGTACACTGATCCTCTTGAACGATAAACAAAGAGTTCAACGTACCGACACCAATGATGATCACTAGCACAACTGATGATTAACTAACCCTTGTATTTGAGGTCACCTGGCACAAAGTCAGTTGGATCCAACGCCTTTGAAAAATCCCCTCTGTTCAGTGGAATATGCTAAGTCTGTACTATCAATGATAGGGCGATTAAAAAATTACTTAGATATCGATGATTCTGCTATGATTAATCTGCAAAAATGTTTATCTACTCAAATGGCTCCGTTTGAATAATGCGGTCTTTAAAATAATAATTATTATTGACGCCTGTCTGACCTTGTGTGCTTTCCGTAACGAATAAATCATAATATCAAATTATTATTATTTGGAAGAGATCGTTTGATTATAATTCCATTGAGTTCGATACTAAAATCAATATTATTGTTATTCCGCTTACATTAGTAGTGACGTATGAAAACATTAATGAAGTTGTTTATTTTTTCGCGTCACCAATACGTTTTTTTACTTGTTTTTAACGAATGGTGTTGTCTAACGAATGCCGTAAACGAGAAATGCGTGAAAAATATAACAAGTAACAAATTCGAACAGATTGCTTGTGTCGCGTGTTTTTGCCCTGCAACGAACTATTTAGGCGAACCGTTTGGAATGCGACCAATTAGTGCGCTAATTAAAATTAACGCCATAAGATTGCTACTGTTAAACAAACAATTAGATAATGTTAATAATAGCTAAAGTGTGATTAATTTTAACAAAAACGGATTATAATAAGGTGACAAAACCCATATGTGTTTATACACTTCATTATAAAACCCGTCAAATGCATTTTCTTGGACATCTCCCAGTGAAGTTCAAACACATTTTTTTTATCATTTTAATTTTACATGATATTTTATTGTTACTTCTTATTATAGTACAATCACCACAAGACATTCTCGCTTGGCAATGTAGTCTCTTGTCTTAGCAAGACAATAATAGCTAAAATGTGATTAATTTGATTTTTTCGCTCTACAAACGTGATAGGGATGAACATATTTTTTGAAATACTGTATTCTAAAGAGAAAAATCAAAAAGACATTATTAAAATATTTTCATATGAATTTATACTAAACCACGAATCACTTTAAATAGATAACACCATATTTATTAATGTAATGTTATACTCTATACACAAACAATTTCATTACTTGTTCTATAAAAGTTAAAAAAAGTAAATACATATTTTTAACACCTCGATGAATAAATCAAAGCTGATTGACGTTGCCGATTTTAAGTAGGAAGCACTCAACTAATATGTATTTTTCAATTGTTAATTCGTCAACAAATGTTCGGAGAGTAACTTTAGAAGTAGCTTATGTATAATTTAAACAAGTTAACACTTCACAACAATCTGACGTCACAATTGTTTATCTATTCATGAAAATCGGCAAATAATTTTTTTTACAAAGAGTATCTCTAAGTAAAAACTTCATTTGTACTAATTTAAAGTTCTCAGTAAAATTCATTTAAAGCCAAATCGCTCCATTAAAGTCTGTGTAATCAATACAACTATTCAGATATTAACTCAAACTGAAACAAAACTATTAATAAAGGTAATATTGAACTGAAGATTTAGACAATTTTCTTATTATTGTGACAGTTAAAATGAACCAATTAGTCTATACTATCAAACGTTATGGACACAGGGAAAGATATGTAAACATCATAATCGCTATGAATATAAAAAAATGTTCTATTTAAGTACTCGTTATCGCATTTAAAACGACATTAGTACATCTTTTTGCCACAATTGTATTATCTTGTAAGACGACATGGGTGTGGTTTTCATACACATAGGTACCTATGACAAATATAAGATAAACCCTTTTTGTTCACAGCTAGAATTTTTTCCGTTACTGTAGATTATTTTATATTGTGTCACAACAACGAACTCCTTTTAAGTATTTCCTAAGGAACACAGTAAAATGAATACGGTTTAAATATATTTAAACTTGAGAGATTTTATTAGTAAAAATCTCACGAGAACGCATAACAAATATTTTATTTTGAGCTATGTTAAAACAGAAAAATCAAACAAAAAACACTTAACGGTGGAGACAGTTTTTTTTCAGAATTAGTACAGCGTTGACATGTGTCTTGAGGCGTTTAGAAGTATAGATAACTGCTAATCACTTTTTTATTTCAAATTTAGAAAACGAAAAGAGTTTAATGACACTCGTAGGATTTTTTTAAAATAAGTAAATTTGGTTCTATTAATAGCTAACAGTTTCAGTCAATGTCTTCGTGTAATAATGAAACATAATGTTAATTTTCTTTTACGAAGTATTCTTCAAATTAAAAATAATAATTAATCTTTTGGTTGAGAGCAATTGAAAATATCATCTAACATTTTCTTCTGTTATTATTATTTAGCGTAAAAATTCAATAATAATGAAAAATAGATCACTTATATGTCATTAAAATTGCACCTTCTTTTTTATTTTTTTATTCAAATATAGTAGGGAAAAAATTATTATAAAACCAACAGCATAACATCGACTTTCAATTGAATAATCAAGAAGAAAAAACTCTTTAAAAATTATTTTTTTCTCTAAATCTAGAGAGTATATTATACTCTCTAGACTTGGAGAATATTTTCTATTGTGTAAGTAAAATTGTGAAGAAACTGTGCAAAATAACACTGAAAAACTCCTTTTACTTAATTGATACACGGGTAAAGCGCCTGTTTTTTTGAAGGTTTTTTATAATGGTGAATGGGGTCATCTTGACACTAGAAAGTTCCTGTTGAGCCAATCATATTATCACGACTAAACCCATTTAATAGAATTTGTAACTTTTTTTCACATTTTTATTTGGCAGCAGTCGGAGCTCTGATAAATTTTCCCGAGCCAAATTTTTTTGACAATCCGCCCCGGCCTATGCAATTTTCAGAATAATAATAAAATAACATAGTAGGAAATTACCTACTTGAATAATTTGCTATTTTTACCATTAATAAAAAGCAATTAAATTTGAATAATTCATTACAATGAAAATTCGTATGAAACCGCTTTCAAAACGAACTTAATTTTTTTTCAAGGCAAACGCATTGCCACCTAGTTTTTCTCGCGCCTCCGTGTAATGAAATACGTTTTGAAAAAACCCATCGATATGTATTTGGTCCTTTTACATAAACAATGTGTAAAAAAACTCAAAATATACAAACCAACCTAATGTAATAAATTATCAACATCAATATTAATCGTTCAACTACAAAAAAAAAAAAACTATAGAGTATAAATTAAATCAAGGGCTAGTTAATTTGGTCAGCAGAGAAAAATTAAAGACCGTCTAAAGTATGTCGTATAAAAATATGAAACTTCTTGCATGTTTTATCCATTCATACTATTACATTATAATTCATTCGAGCTCGTCTATTTTATCGTACTTGAGTAAATTATTTAACCACATTATCCAACGGCGCAAATTTAGTTTCTAAATTTATTAGTACAACATGTCAATTATTTGGCAGTCGAACGGTTAAAAAAAACTGTGTGAAAAATTAATTGTACGTTTTATACTTTTTAACTTAACTAACGCAATTTAGAAAAAATAATGATGTAAAATGTATTTTTTACTAGCTCGAGTTAACACATTTGCAACACAGTCTGCATAACGTATTTGCCAAATAATTTACATACTGCACTGCACTTGCATTTGTTATTGGTGTGCAATATTGTCCCTTGTCTCGACTCTTTCCAATGTTTTTTAATTCTTTATGCGGACAAAAAAAAAAACTATATTTTACACATTCGTCGTCACGTGATTATCTTCTGCTTGATTGTCGTTGCACACGTGATAAGACTTGACTCGACATAACATGCACTTTGGCGCCGTTTTACATTATTGAATTTGCGTTGAATCGTTAATTCATTCGCCTAATTCGTTAATTTCAATTGGGACCAAACACTTTGCGGTGGGTCATCGGTTTTACCCGGTCCTTTCTCGTGCTCTCGTCCCGCGGTCTTGTTCGTTTAGACGGGACGCCTGGCGAATGACCTCGGCCTAGACCGTCTAAAAGAATCATCATTAGGTGCAACAACAACGAACCCTTTGACCCCTTGTGGCGAGTCGTTCGTCTGTCTCGATTTACGTGGGACATCCCGAAGGCGACTACGCGCAGTGCTAAACGGTGTACGTTTTGTACACTCGAATAAAAAAAAAAGAAAATCTTATTCCAACCGAATTTTGAACGGATATTTTTTTATCAACTACATTTTGGTTTTTATCTTGTCGGCGCAAATTTGTCTGCCGCGTGCAAACAGAGACCAAGTTGGAAGAAGTTGCCGCCTCCGCTTAGATGGAATGCGCCACGCGTGAACGCCGCCTGCGCGCTAGTCACGTACACCACAGCGACGGCGGCCTATAAAAAACCGCAGCAGGGCCGTCTTACAGTCTTTCCAACGCCAGCCGGCCGTATCGTCCGGACGTAAAACGCCAAGTTTTCAATTGTTGCGATAACAGACGTCGTATTTTTACTTGTCGATAACGCTGACGATTACTCTTCGCCTTAAGTATCATCATGTGCGGTACGGCCAACAAAATGTCGTCGTCAGCGTACGTCGAAGATCCGCGGCGGGTCGACTCGGTCGCCTATCACTACTTGAGAACCAAAGAACCGATAGCCGATCAAGAGTACTCGCCATCCGAAGAACCAGCGAAAACCGTCGGCCGCCCTCACGGTCACCATATCGGTGGCCTTCATCACGCCGGTGTGCACGTAGCTGGCCATCAAAAGCCCGACGATCTGCTCACCACCGCCACGACGGCTACTAAAAACGCTTTCGACAAATGTGTCGAGCTGTTGAGACATTTCCAAAAGTCTCCCATGTACAAGTGAGTATTTAATTCGGGTGCCATACGATTTTTTATATTTTACCTGAAGAGCATTTGTAAATGTGCTGCGCGACGTCTATTGTACATGTTTGTTGTTAACAACCCTCATTGCGAACGACCTTAAATGGAAACATTCCTGTTACATACTTCAAATTTCATCCAAAAACACGTATCTTTTTTTTTTTACTCTATTGTACGTTTCAGTCTCGTGGGTAACATTTAAAAAACGATTCCATCATGATGATTTTACGGACTTCAACATTGGAAAAGTTATGACCGTGTGATTTTAATATGTAACCTTTAGATAATTATTCGTATTCGACTTTTCATCATCAACTAGTATAACGGTTACTTTGCGCGACTTTCTAACGGATTAGAAAACGACAATAAAATAATTATATTGCACTGTCGCAGTGTGATTAATAATGTCTGACTTCGCTCGTGCCCATAATGCTCAATAAAACTATATTGCCCTGTTAATTGACGACCATTTTGTGTTATTATTCTGTCCATAATATGGTCCGAGTACACAGTCTGCCAAATTAGAGACACCACTGTCGATGTAACGATTTCAAATGGGCCGCATCAAAAGTGCGATGACTTATCATAAATTATTTTGTCTCTTGTCCGCAGAATATTGTTTTTCGCTCAGCCGGCCCACGTCATCATGTTGTTGGCCATCACGTTGGTAGCTGCATCCATGTTTCCAAACAATATGAAAAAAACCAATACAGTCGACGGTCAAGAACATGTAAAGCCCAGGACTTTTGTCAACTTTGTCTACTTGGCCGCCTTTTGCACTCACGTGGGAGCCCAGTTCTGGATGACATTCATTTCTGGTGAGCGCACTGTCCATTATAATTTCCAAGTACAGTCGTATTATTATTTCAAACTGAAAACGAACGAACATATTTGTTTTTCAAATTTTAATTACATTGCTTTTAAAAATAACCGAAACGTCTCAGTCGAGATCACCCGTGCCAAATATATCCTAGTGCAATTTTTCAATTTAAGCNTCGAGATCACCTGTGCCAAATATATCCTAGTGCAATTTTTCAATTTAAGCAACTTTGGCAGTAAACGAATATACACGCGAAAACGAAGCGTAGGCTTTTAAATTTAACCGAGTTTTCCTTTGGCACGTTTATTTATTCTATTTTCAAAATAAGTTCCGAATGCACTTGATATTACGCACGAACTTATTGCCATAGTAAAAAACAAAAACGCATAATGTTATTCCATAATTTTACAGAATTTGATGTTTAACAATTTATCGTTGAATTTAAATGTTCAGAATAATTTTAATAATCGAGTAAATTGTTTTTTCAGGATTGAGTTTGTACTTCAACTTAGCGAGACACGCGTTCGGCGATGTCCAGAAAATACTTTTCCCAAAATACTTTTCATTGAACAGCCTGCTCAGTGCTATCACACTAATACAATTTGGCAAAATGCACGTGACTTCAAACGTGTGGGACATGCACACTTATCTACAAGTGATTATAAAATTTTTTTTAAATGTTCATCCGTCAAGGATCGCGTTAACTGGTGTACATATTCGTGTGCAGGTGTTTGTGCTCAGTCTGTGTTTCTTGTTGGAACTCATTATCCGGTTGTATGTTGTGCCACCCCTACTGAAGCTCATCACTATTAAAATGGCCATCGAAAAGTCAGCTGGCGTCGGCACCGAAGTCGGCCACTATGACATTGGCCCGCTCGTCAACTGCCCGCACTACATGGCCATTCACCGGGCCTTCCGGCAAGTCCATTTGTGCGTGGCCATCGGCAACATAGTGACCATGATGTGCACTTCGTTCCACCTGATGTACATCGCCTCCTAGTCCTCAGCAACATCACATGCTGCCAAACGACCAGAACACTCGACACTCGCCCTCGACGCGGTTGTTCAAACACGATTGATCATAGATTAATGATCGAGCGTAACATTTTTTGTATTTATTTATTTGTTCTCTAGTCGATAACTTGAGAATTTTTAAGATACATTTTTTAATTGTTAGTTTTATTCGTACTATTTTGTAACATCATCAAAATGGATTTCATAAATTGAGCGAACGACACAAAATGAATTACGAAAACTGTATTAAAGTGAAATTAGCCCGTCGGAATTTAATTTTGAAAAGGTTAATCGGTCTGATGATATAAGTTTACTAGGTTTTGTAGCGTTTGCCGTTTGCAAATATTATCTTGTTAGAACATAGACAATAAAATAAGAAAAAAATTTATTGTTTTGTGTAATTTTGTACAATTTTTGTTTTATTTTGTGTATAAGTTTATCGGTAGGAATTTCATTTTATATTAATGTTTGTAATTATCATTAAAGCATTACGGTACTCGAACCGTTTAACGACAGACAGTCGGCGCGCCAACACTAACAGAATAACCTTTGTTTATATACATAAATATTTATTATAAAATATTATACATGTATTTTTTTATACTAATCGTTTTAATGTAAATTAGATTTACGAAAGTTCAATTGTTTTGAGATGATATTAATTTATGTAGGCCTACGGTTGGTAATTTTAACGGTTCCTATAGAACTATCGTCAATGTCAAAGACTGTGAAGTGTATTTTTTTTATATTTCGTAGGTGGATCGTATCATGTTTAGTTAAGATATTTTTGTTGTTAGAATATTCTAATCGTTCCTATATTATTACTCATTGTTGCGGATATTTTTTTAGATTTAAATATACAATTATTATGTATAAACAATATGAGTTCATTATTTATATTTTTTAGGGCGTTAGCCAGTGGTGTAGCTGGAATTTCATAATGGAAGGAGCATAGTAAAACAATCCGCAAAATTCCATATTTTGGATTTTATTGCAAAGATAAATATTGCCACTGGTTTCGGGTATTTTATGAATGCAAATATCTCTCCAAAGTACTAAATTTTCTAATTAGTAAAAACATTTAGCTCTTTAAAATTTGAGAAAATTGACACTTTTGTTCAAAGTTTCAAATTAAACTTTTTTAAAATTTTAACTACTATTGTTACCTTATGAAATAAATAACATTACTTATGATATGAAAAATATTCGTTTTACGTTTACGTTACATCTAAATATTAGAACAAATACAATATTATATACTATTATGTATTTTTTAAAAAACTTTTCTAATAGTCAGTGCTGCTATTGATAGGTTTAAATTTTTTCTTGTAAAAGCAATTGATTCGCTGTTAATTGATTATTAAGCCTATTGAAGAAATTGTCACATAAATCGCGCGACACAAACAAAATTATTTTTATTATACTTATAAACAGCGCTGTGAATTACATGCATTTATAAATAACGTTAAGTTAATTCGGACACACTATCAGCAAGTACACATTTTTATTAATTGACTTGTAATCTTAATCGTGTGTTTGATCCGATATTATAGTTTCAGGGGTTATTAGGAGGGTTAATTCCCTCTTAAAATAAAACATATTTCTGCGTAACTATATAACCATATGACAAAGTTGCACAACCTTGGGACCCTTAAAAGTGGTTCGAGCAAAATTTATAAACACATACAATTTACAGCCTTACTTATAAAAAAGAAAATGAAACTAAATATTTAATATCTTGCCTACGTTCTTGATCCAAACAAGTAAAAACAAAAATTACAATTAAAGTATACTATTGGCGTGCAACTACCTTAGATTTATTTTTGCCATAGATTTACGATAAAAATAATTACGACTTAAAAAAATATCAATTAAAAATCTAGACTATAAAATGTAACACACATATATTTTGTACTTTAGAATATAAGGCGAACACAAATGTTCAATAATGATATTGAACACATGATACTTGGTGCATTTATTTAATTATAAAATCATTTGATTTTCATAAAGAAACTTGCTCCATGCTTGAAGAATTTATTTAAGACCTGATGAGGTCTCCTGTTCAGTCCATTATATCTTAGTTCGTGTTTTCCGAGTTGTTTTCTTTGCATGTGGCTGAATGCTTTACTGATTTCACACAGTGGTATTTTGAACGGTATGCGACGTATACTATAATATTTAGTTTTGAAAATTAACATATACCCTGTAAAAATACTGCAAATACGTTCGTACACCTTAAAATACACTAACTACATGCTCTTTTATTTTGTTTATTTATTATATAATTATTTTGTTCAATTCATCACATGATACTATAAAAACTATATGAAAAAGATCACAAGTATCCTATAGTTTTTTCCACAGTGATAACAACAGCTATTTAGTTTTATCACAGATTAAAGTGTCATTTAATCGGAGGTTTTATTATCTATCCGTGAGTGTATTATTGTTATAACCACCTGCTACCATGTTTTAAAAAGATTTTTAATTCTTCAAGAATTATGAAATATGTAATTCATTGGCGATTGTTATTAGAGGATAAATAAAAGATTTAATCAAATTGAGAGTCATGAAATTCAATATATTTTTATTATACTAAACGATTCTTAAAATAGCTGATATAATACCTTTAATGTACTTTTATTAAATATTATTACAATTTAGTAGGGAATTTATTTTGTTTGCTCATTACAGATTCATACAGCGGATCACCCCAAGTGTCTGAGCCAAGGATTTATCGCATGTAGAAATAATCACGAGGAATAAATTGTTGTCAAATAATTAAGAATTTACTGAATTTCATATTTCATCAATAGATTTATTATAACACAATTTTATATCCAATATATGGATAGAAAAACAATAATTCATTAATTTTAAAATTGTAATCATTTTAACAATAACACAGTAATATATGATACTAAATTGATTCTATGTTAAAAGACTGAAGAGTACTGTATTTTATTTGCTTTAAGAGTAATTACATGCCAACACTTTTTTTTAATGTTGAATACGATTACTACAAGGTATTTGATTATATTACACACATGTAGGTAGCTAAATTGCCTATATCTAGCCCCGTATAAAAATAACCATTAAGGATTATTTCAAGATTAATTATAATATTCATTGATTAAGTACAATTAATAAACTTATGTTTCCTATATCTAAGTTAAGATTTAAGTAATATGTCTCATAATTTATGAAATTATTATTCATACTTGCCATTTTTAGAATATTTTTGAATATTCATCATTATTTCGCATTTNTTCATACTTGCCATTTTTAAAATATTTTTGAATATTCATCATTATTTGGCATTTTAGTAGCAATGCAAAATTTACATTCTTCCAAGTTTCATCTATTTGGTTAATAAATGAATAAAAAAATGTGTTCAACGTTTAATTTATGAATTACCAATCGCACATAATTTTTTAAGAAATAAAATAAAAATTATTCTTCCTAGAGTTATTTAAGTTAATAAACTAATTAGTTCATAGTTTAATTCTCATATATTACAACAAATTAAATTAAAACAGAAACTTAAACTTAATTCGAAAATATTATATAATATTATGTTTTCGGTCTCCGAGTGGACTGTATAAAACGTTTACTGTTAAATTAATAAAAACGACTTAAAACTTTTAATTTAGTTTATAATACTTTATTTCGTATATACATTTTGGGGTACGCGTCGTGACGTCTTTTGCGATAACGAGTTCATCGCCAAACTACTTTTTATACAATACAAAAGAAATCGGTACCCACCGGGGGTTAACGCTCTTGTCTGATTAACAATAACATTTATATTAACAAAATGGATCAAACAGTATCTAAGCACAGCTGGTACCCCTATAAATTTACTCAATAAGTTATGAGAGTATTGTAATCAAATTTGTATATTAAAAAATATGGTAATTTTTAAAATTAGTACTTTTTATTTTTATGACTATTTTACAATCAATAGATTATTAATTCCTTTTTCTTTTTCTATTTTCTATTCTTTGTCAATTTATGGTGCAATCAGGGACAAAAACATAATTTTTTTAAGTGGTCGAAAATTTCCCATTTTAGGGGTCTAAACTATTTTTTGGATCAAATTCCGATTTTTGAGCATTGGTAATTAGTCTATCTATTTGTATTTATTCAATGTTACATTATCGGTAAAATTTCAATTTCAAGTTATTGAAGGTTCAGCATTTATTCTATATAATTCTAATATATATAATATATATAATATTATAATATAATTAGATATTATATTTACTGTAATATATTTTTCATCATTGCCATTGTACTCTGCAATTTTTTTTCATATAAAATAATTATTTTACAATTAAAAATTAGTATATTTTTATAAATAATTAAATTTTAAATTTAATCAATTTTAGTTTCTAGTTAAGAAGAACTCCTAAAAGTAAAATTTTTCAATATCAGATAATGAAAATATTTACTCATAAATTTGAACACTTTAACAGTTGTTAAGTTAAAATTCTATCATTTTGTAAGTATAAACATAATATTACCAGAAAAATATTATGTGATTTTTTAAATTCATTTACCTGAAAAATAACTTAACACTATAGTTTAAAATAATTGATTATTTGTAACCCTAATATAAAATAATCCGCAAGATTACACATTAAATATTAAAAAGATAAACATGTAATATGTATTTTTTGAATTTTATTTTAAAATAATAAATTATATTTTTCAATGTTTAATAATTATTATTTCATATGAATGAGATTAGTACATCGAAAATGGACATGAATTGAAATCTCAGCAATTCAATAATTTTTATATACAAGTGTTTCTATAACTTCATATAAACATAATAGTAATAATTTTACCAAATAATTAGAATAATGGTTCAAAAAAACCACTAGAAGAGCACATACAATTTATTCACTAACATCCATAGGCATTGAATGATTGTCTCCAATTATTCCAGAACTGTCTCTTTGTACAGATTCATAAATTGTATTTAATTCAGGAGAATTTTTGATCTGACATACAAAATCACTCATGTGTGGATTTTTATCTAAAAAAAGAAATGAAATATTATATTATTAAAAATTAGTTTAACGTCTTAAATATATATATTTTTTTGTGGCCTTTATTACCAGAATCTGGAATTGTTTGTAAATTAACAACAGCACGCATAGCTGATCTTTTCAACTCTTCCATTTTTTCAAATTCTTGTTTTACAGAATTAGCTTTTATTTTCAACATACAAGTTTGCTTTAAAGGTTCAGCAATTTTATCAAGTCCTGAAATTTGTATTCAACATGAGAAATTTTTCATTAAAAAAATTTAATTAGATAAAATAAAATAAAATAATTATTACAACTTACTTTGCAAGACTGCACTTGGTACAATTTGAGCCATTCTTGATACCATGAGATAAGTAAGCATTTTAATATCATAATGATCACGAAGACCATTTTCCAAATAATTCAAATATTCAAATATGTCTAAGCGATCTAAACAAGAATCTAACAATGTGTACATGCATTCAAAAGCAGCTTTTCTAATGTCTAATCCGTCATCAACAGTGTGTTTAAATGGACCCATTTCTACTTCACGAATTAATTCTTTCTAAAATTTAAAAAAAAATTAAATTACACAAAAATGTATACGACAAGAAAATAATGAGTACCTTAACAATTGTTTCAGCATATAGTTTTGGTAGAACAGTATCAAGGAGATCTCTGACTAATGAAGGTTTGTTATGAGCAGCTGAATTAAATGCAATCAAAGTTACTCTTCTGACATTTATATCAGGATCGGTTAATGCACTTAAAAATTGGCCCATATTTTGCCGGAGTAACATGTCAATAGGTTGAGGTTGGTCTGATATTGTGAATTTCACAGCAGTTAGCAAAGTAGTTCTCATGAGTGCAGAAGATGAAGATAGTGATGATTGCAAATTAGGCAATAGATTGTATGGATCAATTAGAGTTAATTTCCCTAAACATTCTGCTACGACATTGCGTGTGCCTTCTTCAGTACATTCACAATGTTTAAATAACTGTTGCCAAATAGCAGGTACAAAAGGTTTTAAATTTTCTATGCCATTTGGAGTAGATGACTCGAACGTAATTATCTTACATAAATATATATAGGTAAAAAGTGATATTTTTTATATTTCAGAAAAAATTAGTAAATACTTTCATTATTTCTTACTTCTTTTAAAGAATGTAGTAACAAGTATTGCCGTTTTGGTTGCATGTCAATTTCTTCAAGTATAAATGGTAAATATTGCTCTAAGTTTCCAATAGATATGCTTCCTAAACTGTAGCTAGCGGAAGACTTGATTTCTTCTGAATTTGATAGGAATGATTGTAAAATAGTTTCTTTTAAATTTGGCACAGAACTTAAATCTCTATTGAAACAGTATATAAATTGTAAAAATTTGCATAACACAGTATCATAGAAAATTGTACATAGAACTTACATATGTCTTCCAACCTCACCAATAACTAAAAGTGAAAAAATATGCTGTTGGTCATTTGATGGATTAATTAATTCAGTCATAAAACTATTAATAATTCCCATAGCTTGTGTTGGTTGAGTAGCAGTCAAAGCAGCAACACATTTGGCTAATGAATGATAAGCCTACAAAAAAAACAAAAAGCAAATTAATACTTTACATTTAATAGAATCGAATTATAAGCTATTTACTTGTTTATGCAGTGTTAAAGTAGGTGTGCCTGTGGATTGAGCCATCAAGGGTGATACTAAGAGTGTAACTAGTTCTTGATATCCAAATTGGGGTACATTTGTAGCAACCAGAGATTGAAAGAATGATAAAATTGCATTCAAGGCTGCTCCTTGAAGCAAAGGAGATTTAGCCAATGTCATTACTTCTGGCATTATTATGTTTGAAGAGTATGACATTGCCAAAGGTTGAATTTTTATTATAGTTGTAAGCAAAGAAAGTGTTAGTTGAGCAATATGTAAATCTGATTCATTTATCAATTGTGGCAATTCAACAAGTATCTAAAAATAAAAAATAATTGGACAATATAAGATAACAGAGAAGTTCAAGTTTATACAAACCTTGTTTAATAATTCAGCGGAAAATTCAGCATGGAAGTTATTTAATAGCATATTTAGAAGAGATAATGTACTGAGTTTTAATGCTCTTTGATTTTTGCGAAGAAAAGAAGCCAAAATTAAAACACCATCATTCTAAGATCAAAAATCATGTAACAGTTATCACTTTTTAAGTTTTATTTAAAACTAAATTAACTTACTAAAATAGAAGATAAATTAATTTTTAACGGTGAGCCAGCTACTTTTATTAATGCTTTAACCGTTGTTAGTCTGGTGATTTCATTACGTAAACGATCCAAGAAAATAGGTAAACAGATTTGTAATTCATTTTGTAATACATCACCTAGATTGCAAATTATCTGTCCCATACATGAAATGGATCTCTCTTTGACTTCTTGATCGATATCAGATGTTTTTAAACGCGAGTAAGTACAATTATACAACTGTACAGCATAAACAGTAAAATCAAATTGTTGTTTACAATCTATAAATAGAGAAATCATAAGTTGTAATAGAAATTTATTTTTAACTACAAAAATTAAAATAAAATACTTACCTAATGGACGAATAACTTTCACCATTTCTTGTAATACTAGTAGTGCTTCAGCAGTTATTTTATAAAATGGATCTCCAACAGCTGTTACAATAGGAGGGATTAACTGATCTACCCATGGATGAAAAATTTCTGGTGGATGTGAGGTTAGCACACAATAAATAAATGACAGTGTATCAATTTTCATATTACTACTTGATTTTTTATCACTAAACATATATCAAGATTTAAAAAAATAATTTTTTTTTTTTTTTTTTTTCATGAATTACCTTAATGAAAATTGAATACCAGGGATTAGAGTTCCAATATGATTAGTTAAGGCACCAGGAAGAACAATAACAAGTTCTTTTAAGAGAGCTAGACAATCAGTGCGAGTTTTTACACTTCTTTCCTTCATTTGTGTATAAATTGCTTTAACAATGGCAGGAACCTATGTAATGATTGGTTTAAATTTTATGATATTGCAATTAGTATTTTTAATATCTTTAAAATAAAATATAAATACATACTTGAGACTGTAAAAGATACATAGCAGAATCTTCATCAGCAATATCGGCACTAAAATTATTGCTGGTTAGCTTAGTCTGTTTTAACAATGCCATATAAACATGTAATATGTCACTTTTAACATTTTCTTCTCTTTCTGCAATTAAAAATAATAATTTTATATTCCTGGTTAAAGTTACTATTACAAAATACATATAGCTTTTAATAACAATACCTATTATTAATGATTAAGCAATAAGGAATATAAAATAAATTACTTTTACTGTCAGTAAATTATTGTTTCTATATTATTTTAGAGTTAAAAATAAGTCAATCTTTGAAATTATAACCCCTAATAATTCTCTAAACCTATAAGTCTTGAATCATTTGTCAGACAGACACTCAACTTGTTTTAAGGAATAATGGGGATAAATTTATTAAATAAAATGAAAGACAATATGTTTGCATACTGAATAAAGGTGGAGTGAATGGTCAAAGACTTTCTCAATGAAAATTGAATGTGTGATAGCATTTTTCATCACACAGATTTACTATACACTTCATTTTGATCACAGAGACTTGCTTTACATAATAATTACATGAATTTGAAAAAAAAAAAATTATTCTTTGACCTATAGTAACTTATAACTTTACTTTCTGGTCGTAACTTGTATGCATATTTTTTAAGTAGTATTTAGTAATCTAATTTACGCCACAATATTTACCTTTAAATCTTTGTATTAATGACTTAGAAACACTTCTGTACATATCTGAAATTAAATCTTTTCTGGTAACAATAATTCCTTCTAAACATTTGGCAGCTGCTCGTCTAACTTTCCAACTCATATCATCATCATCAGAATAGTCATCTTCATCATCTTCATCCTCTAAATCATCTCCATCATTTGTATCCATAAAATTATCCTCACCATTTTCACCATTATCATCATAATTGTAGTTAGGATCATATGCTAAATACTCTAAGCATAATTTAATAATATCATTTGTATAAGCTGCTGTTTCACTAGGGCAACGATTAACAAATGCATCAAAAGCCTGTAAACAGTACTCTCGTAACTCATCATCTTCAGCACTGCCTTCAATTAATGGTGCTTGAATTAATGGAACCACACGATCTATGTGAACACCAAAACGATGGCCAGCTTGTCGACTACATTTAAAAATATTGTTAATACAATTATTATTAAAAAAAAAAAAAATTCTTAGAAACTGACCATATAGCTGCTATACATTGAATTGATGTTTTAGACCTAGCTGCTGGTGCTTTAGTAGACAAGTCATTAACGAGGTAATCTATAAGTTTACTATACAGTTGCTGATTACAAGATAGCACTAAATGTCCAAGAGCAACAATTGTTCTGAAAAATTAAATTAAATTTAAATTAAGCTAAAATGCATAATTGGTAACTTTTTTAGCTAAAAATTGTTAGTATATATTTATAAAAATAAATATTTAATCAATTTTGTTATATTTACCTTTTTCTCACAGCTTGCCTTGATGAAGTAAGTTGTGGTAATAATGATTTAAGAATTGCCTGATGAAATTCAAGTAACAATGATCCAAATCTAGATAAGAGATCTGCAAGTATGTCTAAAGCTTCTAATTGAACAGAAACATCTTGCTGCAAGAATAAATAATTTAATAATATAAAATAAGTAACAACTCATAAAATTAAGTTAGAAATCTACCTTTTCAATAGCACTAGTAAGTTTGCCTGTAATTCTTCTACACACATTAGCAGCCAAGTATGTATTGGTTATAGGTAATTCACTGATAACAGTTTTTAATCCAATACTACAAATATCTCTTAGTTGTTCATTTTCAGATATCATATTAGTACAAAGAGCATCAACAATGGTTTCTACTTGATTTTCTTTAACTTTGTTTACAAGAGGACCCAAGCTAAAATATTATGTATTTTATTTACTCTTTATATGAAAATACATTACACTACTTAAATGTTGTTAGAAAATAGAAAATATTATACTTGAATTATTATTAAAAAAAAATTAATTTTTTTAATATAATTTAACACACAATTTTGTCATTTATATAGTAATTAATTTTATAGTAATATATTTAATTATCAATCCCAACAGATGTTAAATAAGCTAGGTATAAAAACAAGTTAATACATTTATATTGTGTATAAGTAAATTGATACAAAATTTACCACTTCACAGCAAGATTTTGTACTTCTCCATTTTTGTCTTCCAATAGCCTCAAAAGCATTTTAACCACTTTACGTTCTGAATCATCATCCAGTTTAATACTATCTTTTTGTAATTCTGACATAAGATCATTAGTAGCCATAAATCGGAAGTCTTTATCACTCGAAGTCATCTGAAAAAGTGTTCATATACATAAGAAATATGATTACTTGGCTATTAATAAAATTTAATTCTTTACTTTCTCGAGTAAATGAGCTATTTGGTAAGAAACGTTAGCCATGATGATTATTTAGTTATTTAAAATGTCAACCCAACATAAATTAATACTATACTATGAAGGTAAAAACAAGTGGGCTACACATAAATTACGCATTAAATAATATTATTTCCCATTAAATGAGTTTTTCACTTCACTATAAATTTTAATTTAACTTCAAGATAAATTACATATACAAATAACACACGGTGAATCGGCAACTAGCTAGTGAAGTAAAATTTTTGTTGTGTAAAAAAACTGATTATAATTTTATATTCTCCTCGAAATTTATGAGATTACCATGGTTGCTTTATTGATTTATGTTATCATTAACTAATGGTTATTTGGCTGTTGTGTATTTACGTTTTTCCCTAATCAAAATAACATACTGGCTTTGACATGTAGTTTTTTATGAATCGTTGATGCACACTATTTTTAAAGTACTGTGTCGTTTAAAAATCCGCACAACGTATTTTATAAGAATTAAATTCATACATAATTTTAAAAGATGGTTAAGTTAACTACAGAACTTATTATGAATTCCTATCAGTTCATTAATCCGGTCAAGGATAGAGAATTAGATTTACGAGGTATGTTAAATGTATAATGTGTATAGAAAATATGTTTGTTTACTTCTAATATACTCTTTTATTATTGTTAAAAAATGTTAATATCCTTCTTATAAAATCTCTAACTTTGGTTATCTTATCGTAGTTTAATTTTGATAAATTTATCTAGCACTTTCAACCTATAACAATATATTAAGATTTAAATAATTTAACAAAAAAATGTCCAAAAAGCCTCTCTTTACTATTAGCTGTACTTAAGAATTAAATTGTTTTTACGATAATCATTTAAATTTATACTTGAATTAGTCAGTTCAAAAACTTTAGGAGTCACAAAAATTGAAGTATATATAATCTTGATAGCTATAACTACTTAAAATGTCCAATTTGAATTGATCTATATGTCATATGGATTTTACATAATTAAATGTATACATATATATTAGGGTGGCCCTCAAAAATCAAATGTCTTTCTTTTTTTTACGCTACCCCTTAATTGTTATTTAATGGTCATAAAAATGAGCTGTGCTAAATTTGGGACCGATCCATTAAGGTTAACCCATGCCCCAGACCTATTAAATTGAGTTGAAGAGGCAAATTTAATAGAAATAACTAAACTTAGAATTATGAAATTAAAACTCAAATAAAGGAAATTTTACAAGAAATTCAAAAATAATAACTTCAATGTTATTTTCTTAATAAATAGCCCACAAAAACATTACATACAGTAAAAGTACATTATAACTGATTTTGTTTATTTTTATTTATTTATTTTCATTTTATTTATTGGAAAACGCTTATTCGTTCAAAAATCGTAAAAGTTAAATTTTTTATGCCAAGTACGATAATTATGCTAGATTTATTATTTTATTGATAGAAAACAAATCTGATTTTACTATAACAATTTTATTTTATGAAATACTTTACTTGTTATTAAACATTTTTTATTTATTTTGTTTAAAATAATAACTTTAGTACAAAAATGTTTTGTTTATGTACTTTTTTTACTTAATAAAGGATCAATTTTCAAAAAATCAGTGTTTAAACTATTTAATCAGATTAAATAGTTTAAAAGAATCCTACATTTTTTTGATACAAAATATTCAATATTCTTTTTTACAAAATTGGTTATATTGGATTGGTTTAATTTCTAACGTTTTGTTGTCTAACTTGATGTTGAATTAAGATGAGTGGCCATTTTTCTTTTAATATTAACATCTTTTTATTATCAAAAAATGGATTGTGGACTTAAGTATCATAAGTGATTTACAAATTTAGAAAGCGCAACTCGATGTATTTAACAAAATTCAAATCATTATATGGTGCTGTAAACCACATTTCAACATAAATTAGTACCAAAAACAAATAAACATCACAAAATCCTTGTGTTTCCTACTAGTAAGTTTAAATTTGTCTCCTAAATATATATAATTTGAGACTATGAATGGCCATGGTCATCCATCAAGCATGATGAATAACACCTGGCTTATGAAAAAATAAATTATGACTCTTTACACCCAAAAAAAATTAACGTTAAATCGAAGAATTCTTTAAAGTCATTCTTTTGTTGTCAAAAATTATTATCTTCTGAAGTTCCAGTCCTATAATTGCTTTACTATTTCTTTAAAAAATATAGGATTTAAAAATTTCTTTATTTAAATCATTCCAAGCCTGCTGAAATAGTTTGAAATTGGCAAGCTTTTACCAGTAGTACAACTAATTTTACTATCGCCAATGCTTTTGAGCAGTTTCAAATATATGGTGGCAGCAAGGTAAATAAAGTGATTCTTTTTCTAAAAGTTGTTCCAACAAAACACAAGTACCTCCTAAATTACCACTATTTACAGCAGTTGTATCAAAAGATAAAGCCTTTACTGATTTATTTGTGTTCCATTGTACTAAAGTTTCATACAGCAATAATGCTTGATTTTTAGACAAAATGTAATAATACATTGATAGGCCCAGGGACAAGGGTTAACCTTAATGGATTGGTCCCAAATTTTACACAGCTCATTTTTATGACCATTAAAAAACAATTAAAAGGTAGCATAAAAAAAAAAAAAAGACATTCGATTTTTGAGGGACACCCTAATATATATATAGGAACTATATATAATATACTATAAAATAAAATAATTAATGTGGTTAGTCAAATAACTGTTTTATTTATTTTTATACTGATAAATTTGTTACAGGTTATAAGATTCCATTAATTGAAAATATGGGAGCTACACTCGATCAATTTGATACTATAGACTTTTCTGATAATGATATTAGAAAAATTGACGGGTTTGCTTATCTAAGAAGATTGAAAAACTTAATATTTAATAACAATTCAATTGTGTAAGTTGATTATGCTGTTAAAATATAAATTTATGAATGTAGTTGTTTTTATTAGTATTCATAATTATTTTTAGTCGAATTGCTGATAATCTTGAGCAATGTTTGCCAAATTTAGAATCATTAATTCTTACTGGCAATCAAATTCAAGAGCTTGGAGATTTAGATCCACTGGCAACACTACCTAAATTAAAGATGTTAAGTTTATTACATAACCCAGTCACGTCAAAAGAGCATTACCGACTTTATGTTGCACATAAAATACCTCAAGTGAGAATACTAGACTTCAGGAAAGTGAAATTAAAGGTAATTTAGTCTGTATAAATGATCAAAAATAATTGTAATTTAAAATGGTATTTTATGAATATGAATAGGAATATGAAGCAGCCAAAACACTATTCAAAGGAAAAGAAGGAAAAGAATTAAAAAAAAAATTAGTGAAAAAATCAAATCAATTTGTCCCTGGTGAAGGATTACTCGAGGGCAGGAAAACTAATGGTACCTAGATAATCAAATTTTTAATGAAGTCAATATTTATTTACTAATTCTTAATATATAAAAATTTATATTTCTTTGAATTTTTAAGTAAATAACATTGTTGTGTTAAAATTCAGCTTTATTATGTTCTTATTCAGTTAGTTTTTATTATATTTTATTATTTTAGGACATTCTAAGGAAGATATGTGGATGATTAGAAAAGCAATAGCTGAAGCAACATCATTAGAAGAAGTTGAACATTTAACTAAGTTATTGCAGGCTGGACAAATACCTAACAAAGATCCCAAAAATAAGTCCAAGAAACAGAATGGTGATGGTAATTATACAATCACCAACTAGTACTATTTGTTCTTATTTTCAATAATTTTTTTTTATAATTTTTTAGAAGAAAATGTTGAAGAGTTTGATGATGATGATGATGAAAATGAACCAACATCAATGGAACATTAATATATTTATTATTTAAAGGTTTTGCCTTTAAATAATTTTATAATATATATATATATAAATATTTTTTTAAATAAGCATCAGTTTATTAAATGATAAGAACAGATATATATTACTTTTGATCTATTAGTTGATTGCACTTTCCAGATAGCATGATATATTTATGCTGTATATAGATATATATATCTTATATTATTTCCTGAAGACATTTGAAACTTGCTAACTCTATTTAAATTGAATAGTATATCCAAAATAGTTTGCTATTAATTAGCATACATAATATTTGTTTATTTCTTACTTTTACTATAAAAACACCTTGTATTAATGAAATGAAAAAGAATAATATGAAAGGTTACATTCAGTTATTTTCCATTAATGTACATAGAATATTTTCATAAGAGTTATTCTTGAAAAATGAATTTTTTATATTTTCCAGGTAAGTATTATAGTAGTCTATGTACAATAAGTAATCAAACCTCCACAATAATAAAAAGTGTTGGCCAGTAATCTTGTTTTTATAATTTTAAAATACATGAACAATAAAATCAAATTACATGAAAGTATAATATCTGCAACAAAATATTACATTATTATTGAACCATAACTTTATTAGATGAATATCATAACTTACAATAAATCTATAAGTAGTTTACTTTATTTTTATGAAAAAATGTACAAAAAAATTAAATAATACATAATTCACAAACAAAATTTCCAGTGTATCTACATCTTAAATGCATTTGATGATATCTCAGATGTTTTAACAAATAAAGTCAAAATTTAATTATTACATAAACTATTTAAATTTGTTATCACTCATGTCAATATATGTTTTATAAATTGATTAATCAAACTTGCATATATAAACAAAGTATTAAGCTGACAATAATATTACTTTTTACCAATAGATCTTCTACCTGATTTTAACCAATGATTTGTTGAATGTAATATAAAGGGAAGTACATGTGGATGTGATAGTATTTCACTGGCATCTGGCCTGTTAGTTGGATCATGGTTTAACAGTTCAGACATAAGCCGTACTAAATCTGCATCATAATAATTAATAGTTTTCAAAGGATTGAAAACACCTTCTACAATACACGAGACTACTTCAGCTAAACTCTATAAATTAATTTTAATTTTGGTAAAATTTAAAACAAATTCCTGTTGTAACAACATACCTGTCCATAAAATAGATGCTTCATAGACATCAAATAATATAAAACACAACCAACTTGCCAGATATCACTTTTTAGTCTCAAAGGTTTTCCACAACATTGTTCTGGAGACATATAGCAAGGAGTACAGTTGTTTCCACTTGAAACCTTATCACTACATAACATTAAATGCATTAAAAAAAAACCTAGCACAGTGAGGACGTGGTATAGTTGGATCCAGTATAGATTATATCTGACAATGATTAAAATCACAAGCAATTCAACATAGTATGAAATTGATATTTAATAATTTGGCATTGTAATTTTTTTTGGAGAATTTATAAAAAATTATTACTTTTATGACAAACGTGTATAAAAAGTAAAGGGCTTGACACAGAACTTTTTAGATAATAATTTGTTGTTAATAATGAATAAATGGTCTACAAAAAATGTTCAGCAGAGCTAAAAAGATACTTTTATTATTCAATTTTTTGTGCTAATTTCAAATCAGCAATTATATGTTTTCCATCACCAATAATTTTTGATATTATTACTAATTAGTTAAAAACTATAGAATATAACTATAAAAAAAATAATTCTGAATATTTCAATTGTATCATCTGTTTAAACACCAAAAATCACATCAAATTATTAATATTTATGAATAATTTTTTTTTGAAATGTTTCATTACAATAAAAAAAAATAATTAAAAACAAAAAATTGTTTTTAAATTATTACAGATTTTAATTTTTAATATTTTAAAGTTTATATAAAAAAAAAAGTTGAATTTCAAACTTCAAGTTTGATATTTACATCATTAAATAAAAAATTTTATGAGAATAAAAAAATAGTATTTTTAAGATTAATAATATGCAGGAAATTGTATAATAACTATTTACTGTACATTTATCAGAAAAGGTCAAAATTTTATTTTTATTGTAATAGACCACTTAAATAGAAATCATAGTAATCATTTCCAAGTAATTTTTGGTGACTAAAAATATTCTACAATTGAAATATTCAGAATATCATTAATTTTAATGATTTACTTTAACTAAAAAAACCAATTAAAATGTTGTTAAAAAAATCTACTCAGTTAAGTGTATAGTTGTGATCATTTGATGTATTGATAAAAAAAGGTGGTCAAAGGACACCACCTAAAAGAATAAATGAAACACTTAAAAAAAAAAAAAAACTTTAATATGAATAAGAAATTTCTTCAATTGAGGGAGGACTACAGTGATGGGGACCTTGATATTTATTAAAGTTATTGAATCTAAATAAGATAAAAATCAAATAATTTAAACATTTTTTCCTAACTCAAAAACTTTTGTAAGGTAATTTAAAATAAAATAAAATATAAAATCGAAAATTTTAACACAAAAATAGCATACTGTAGACATTATAACCATAAAGACAAAATGAGGTTAGAAATTTTTTTCTATACTAAAGTATATTACATAAGCTTTAATTTAAGGTATATATCAAAATGTTAGTATTTCCGGAACACTTTCAAAAGTTATTTTTTTTGTGAAAAGTTGTTATTTTGAATCCCCTTGTGGGCAGGTAAAGAATCAGATTAGTAAAAAAAATATACAAAATGTTAGGTAATTATCTCATGATCATTAAAAAAAAATTATATTGATTTGGCCTTTTGTAACAAGTTATGACAATTTTAAGTAAAAAAAAATGTCGAAAATGAGCAATTTTAAAATTTGTAAATTATTTGAAGATTTCTCCCATTTACAGGAAACGAGGGAAATTTTTTTCCATTTTTGAGGTTAATGTCTTCGACTATATACAATTTGTGATCTTTTGACGTATCATTGAAAGAAATCGGTTTGGTAAAAACTGAGAAAAGTGGTAACAAACACAAAAAAAAAAAAATAAATAAAAAAACCCAGCACAGTGGGGTCGCGGCATAGTGGGGATGTTGCATAGTTGGGTCCAGTATAGATTTAATCTGACAGTGATTAAAATCACTATCATAAGAAACGCTTCGATGCAAATCAGTAGATAGTGTTTAATTCTAAGAAATTGGTGGATAATTACAAAAGCTACATTATCTGCTAGTTTCTTATTAATACCCTGATTAAGATAAAGTATGTCGAATGAAAAAGGGATTATTAAAAAATATTATTTCTCATAAAAAAATTGTGTTGATTCGTACACTTTTCAATGAGTTATAGCATTATAAAGTTAAAAATGTAACCAACCCAACCCAACATCAACTCCTATTTCCTTAATTATATCCAGATTAGTAATTATTTTAATTATATATTATATAATTTTTATAATTAATTATTTTCAAATTATTATTGATTTTTAATATGTTAAAAGTAATCATTTTGAACCTACTTCTTTTTGTTCTTTAAAGTGAAAGTTTTAATAAAAAAAAAATGAATTTATTACCATAACTTTTAACTCAACTTGCAAGTTTGAAATAAATATTATTAAATAGAAAAAAATGAAATTGGTAGATTATTTCAAAAACAACAATAACACTTATTCCCTTAATTTTACCCCGATTTATAACTATAATATATGAATACATAATAATTACAGTAATTAAATTGAGTATGAAAGTGGTATTCAATAATATAATATTGTAATTTTTACGGAGATATTATAAAAATAAAAAGGAGTTGTATATTCATATACTTTTAATGCGTATACAAATTTAAAGGAATTTATGCAATACTTTTTAATAAAAAAATTTTGTTACTTATGAATAAATACACTAAACAAAAGGAACTTTCATCAGAAAAAAAATATACTTTTCTAAATAAACTTTTCGTGATGTTTTCAAATGTGCAATTAAACTTTTTCTATTACTTCTAAGTTTTAATATTATTACTTATTATTAAAAAATAAGTATTTACATATAAAAAAAAATAATTAAGAACAAAAAAAATTGTATTAAATTAATACTGATTTTGATTTTTAATATGTTAAAGGTAATCATTTTGAACCTATTTTTTATTGTCTTTTAAAGTGAAAGTTTTAATGAAAAATACCTTCTCAGCTTCGCATCGAAGCTAAAAAATGAATTTGTTACCATAACTTATAGTTCAACTTGCAAGTTTGAAATTGACATTATTAAATTGAAAAAAATGAAATTTTTAAGATTAATATGCAATCTGGAAATTTTATAATTACTAATTACAGTACATTTGTCAGAAAAATTCGATTTTTTTACATTTTTATCGTAATAGATAACTGAAATAGAAAGAATAGTAATCATATCCTAATAACTTTTGGTGTTTAAAAAAATTCTGCAATTGAAATATTCAGAACTTAATTAATTTTAATAATTTACTTTAATTAAATGAACCAATCAAACCAAAGTAGTTAAAAAGATTTACTCAATTGAGCATATTATCAAAAATATAATTATAATTGTAAAACTCCATCGTTAACTTCAGGTGAAACTAAAAATCATTTTTTTTTTAAATTTATGATTTATATAGCAAAATATTACTAAAAAATTTGGCATATTATAGACTGGTAGTAGCACACAGAAATAGAGTTAAAAAATTAATAAATTATAAAGTAAAATTATTTACTTTTGTAGTTGAATACTTTTATCATATCAAATTTAATTCGACAATAAATAATTTAAGAATATTAAAAATTAATGATTTTAATTGTTTGTATGGACAAATCTAGTTAAGCTACTTTTTATTTGAATAAGGAATATTTTTTTGATTTTTAAGAGTAATAACTTAAACTAATCATTAACTTAAATATCATAAACTTAAATGAATCATTTGACGTATCGTTGAAAAAAGTAGGTCTAGTGAGGGTTGGCAAAATAAATCGTAGCCAGAAAAAGAACCACATAGTAAAATAATATTAACATGAATATCAATTTCTTCTCACGAGGGGAGACTATAGTGATAAGATCCTTTATATTTATTGAAATTATTGAATCTAAATGAGATAAATATCAAATGATTTGAAAATTCTATTCTAACTCAAAAAAAAAATGCAAAATTTTAGAAGCCACAAACGGATTTGAACCTCGTACCCTAGGCGTTAAAGATCAAGGTGTTACCCATTCGGCAACTATTCGTTGATTTTTGTTGCATGATAAAATTGGCTATTTAAGCTAACTCAAATTTAAAAATTACTTTTTCGACTTTAAAAAAGTAAAAAATGTTAATAAGTATAATATCATATGTCTTATGAACTTTATTCTATGTCAATGAAATTATATAATATTCATGAAAGTCAGTTTATTCCCCTAATAAAATATTTTAAAATAAAATAAAATACAAAACCTAGAATTTTAATAAAAAATAGCATATTTTTAAATACGGTAGCCTTTTGCGCATAGAAGATAGGTCGTCGGGACAAATTTTTTTTTTTCATTTAGTAGTACATAAAATAAGCTTTAATTTGATATATGTTTAAAGGACGCAGTATTTCCGGAACATTTTCAAAAATTAAGTTGAAAAAGTTAGTTTTTGTAAAAAAGTTGCTATTTTAAATCCCCCCTGTGAGCAGAATAAGTGTTAGATTTTCAAAAAAAAATGATATCAAATGAAAGAAAATTACCTAAGGTTTCAATATAAAGAAATATTATTTTGATTAGTTAATATTTGAAAAAGTTATGGCAGTTTTAAGTACAAAAAACATCGTTATAAAAGGTGATTTTTATCGCAAATATTACATTTTTTTTATAATTTCGACAGCCATTTGCACATAGAAGATAAGGTGTCGGGACAAATTTTTTTTTTTCATTTTATAGTACATAAAAAAAGCTTTAATTTGATATATGTTTAAAGGACGCAGTATTTCCGGAACATTTTCAAAAGTTCAGTTGAAAAAGTTCTATTTTTTATACAATGTTTCAAAGTTTGAACCCCCCCTATATAAGGGGAAATTGTCTAATTTTAATAAAAAGTATGTCAAATGGAAGATGTACTTATAATGTATTTAGAAAAAAAAAAATTGTGCTGATACATGCATTTTTCGAAAAGTTATAGCATTTTTAAGTTGAAAATTAAAAATTGAAAATCGAAAATTTTAACACAAAAATAGTGTTTTTTTAACTACGGCAACCGTTTACATGCAGAAGATAAAGTGTCGGGACAAATTTTTTTTTTTCATTTTATAGTACATAAAATAAGCTTTAATTTGATATATGTTTAAAGGACGCAGTATTTCCGGAACATTTTCAAAAATTAAGTTGAAAAAGTTAGTTTTTGTAAAAAAGTTGCAATTTTAAATCCCCCCCCATGAGCAGGTTAAGTGTTAAATTTTCAAAAAAATTATATCAAATGAAAGGAAAATATCTAAGGTTTTAGTTTAAAAAAAAATTATGTTGATTTGTTGATTTTTGAAAAAGTTATGGAAGTTTTAAGAAAAAAAAGTGAAAAAAATGACAAAATTTGTCGATTTTTAAATTTGTAATTTTTTTGGATATTTCCCCCATTTGCGGGGAACGAGGGAAAATTTTTAAATTTTTAAGGGTAATGTCTTCAACTAGATACAATTTGTGATCTTTTGACGTATTGTTAAAAGAAATCGGTCCAGTGAGAGCTGAGAAAAAGTAGTGACAGACACAAAAAAAAAAATAAAAAAATAAAAAAATAAACACATCATGGTAAAATTAATACCTTCTCAGCTTCGCATCGAAGCTAAAATATATAGTAAAATTAATACCTTCTCAACTTTGCATCAAAGCTAAAAGAATCTAGCCTTTTTTGAAATTTGCTTAATATACTTGCCTATTTAATAAATGAGAAGAACCAAAATCACCAAGTTTTACAACAGTTCCTTGACTTCCAGTTAATAATATATTCATAGGATTAATATCACGATGTATTATTTTCATTTTATGTATATAATTAACTGCCATTATAAGCTGACTAAAAATATTTAGTACACACTAAAAAATAAAATTATGAATTGTCCATTAATTAAAAAAAAAAATTATACAATATAAATTTACCATCAAAAAACTTATCTAAAAAGTTATTATTAAAAAATATAAAATTCTAAAGTACATTTTATTTCTTTCTTCCCAATTATTTTAAACAATTTTTTCTTAAATTATCAACCTATTTTTTGTTTATTTTAGCCAAGTTTTAAGCAAAAAAATTATTAACATATCCAGGATAAAAGAAAAAATTAAGTCACTTCCAAAACAAACATTTAAATCTGTACTTAGATTTGTCACTACTAGTAAATTAAAATTATTGAGAGACAAAATTGCAAATACTGCATATAATTTGATCCTACTAAAATAAATTGGGCTATAGAGAAATCAATATTAACCAAATTTTAACTAATTTTTTTTAGATTTATTAACTATGAAAAAATATTGACTTACACTTTGTGCAATATGATCAGATGAAAGAGAACATTTACTGACAAAATTTTCAAGAGAACCATGAGTTGCATATTCCATTACAATGTGAAAATTTTGTTCACTTTGGAAACTTTTATAGTATTTTATGATATTAGGATGATCCAACATTTCAAGAATATGAGTTTCTTTAATAGCTTCCTAAAAATATTACATAATTAAATTTGTGAAATGAAAAGTTTACTATTTACTTATAATTACTTTCAAATCTTCTGTAGACATTGATTTTATATAAATGGTTTTCACAACAACTAACTTTTTTAAATTGAAATCTCTAACTAACTCAACTACTCTATAATAAAATAAAATCCATGATTTTATTATTTATGTTCTAAGAATTAATTTTAAAGTTAAATAATAATGAGAATCACTTAAAAATTCAATACATGTTTATTAATATGTTTTCAATATAAGTATTAAAAGGTGAACAATATAAAGAGTAACTATAAAACAACTTCACTTTTTAAATTAAATCTTTTTTCTGTTTTATAAAAAATATATAGAAACAGCTAATGCAAATTATTAAATATTGTATTTATATTAAACTAATTTACACTATTTAACAGTAAAATTGTGAAACGATATTTTAATAATTGGCATGTTGTTATTAACATGACTCCTTAAATATAGGATTGTAATAATTCAAATTGTTAAATAATCATACCCAAAAGCTCCTCGACCAAGAACACCAACTACGTTGTAAGAATCCATTTCCAAAACTTTTGATATATTTTATATTGTTTTAAAAATTAATGAATTTTATAAGAGTATTAATTATATATAATTTAGATTGAATTTTAAATATTAGTTACAATAAATTATATAAGATTATAAATAACATTTGTAAACAGAAAACATTTATAAAAATAAAAGATAAGCCACAGATGACAACAAATCGAATTACGAAACACATATTTTAAACTGTAGTGTTGTTAAATAGAATAATTAAGTAAAAAACCAATCCAGAAATAGATAAATGATAACAACCGTCAATTCAAATAGTTATAAACTTTCTATCAATGAAATAATGATAATTACTTACTATATTAAATAATTATAAAATTATTATTTTTACTATAACTTATATTGTAACATAGTGTTTTTTTTAATTCATGGTTGTTATTTATTAAACATAATTATTTTCAAATTATACAACCCAATTCGATATTTATACTACGGTAGAAGTATACATATTAATGATCATTAATAAAACTTCATTAAAAGGTAGTGTCTTTAAGGACATACAATATAAATACAGGCTTCATAAAATATGGATATTACTAATCGGCTCTTTATATATACAACTGCTTCAATAATGTGCAATTAATAATGTAAACAAGTTTTTATTGTTTGAAAACAATATAAATATCTTAGATTTGAAATGAGTCTTGGAGCAAAGCTATTCCAAATTTCAAATTATCTCCTTTCCCAAAATTAAGAAAAATTATATATATGTAATGCAGTAATAATTTTAAAGAAGGGTAAATTAAATAATTTTATCTCCTAATTTTTTTTAATTCCGTTAATGGTCTTAGACAGGATTCGACGTGCTGGGTTCAAAAAATAATTTTTTGTAATTTTTCATTTTAACTACTAAATAAAATATCAAAATTAACACACAACACATAAGGGAAATATATATTTTTTTATTTTTATAAGTAATTTATTTATAAAAATACCTAAGCTGCCCAAATTATAAATACATTTTATATTGAAATTATTTATTTATATCAACGGAAAGGGGCACCTGTAAACTTGAATCTATAAATATAATACAAGTATCAAAATATAAAATAAACATCAAATAGTTATACAAAAAATACGATTAATGTAAACAGACATATTAATAAAAACTTAAGATAATTACTTAGATGTCCTACTTTTAAATTAAATTAAACAAAACCCAGCACAGTGGGGTGGCGGCACAGTGGGGTCGTGACATAATGGGGTCCAGTATAGATGATATCTGACAATGATTAAATTCACTATCATAAAAAACGCTTCGATGCAAATCTGTAGATAGTGTTTAATTTAAAGAAAAAAAAATTTGTCAAAAAAGTAGGTCTAGTGAGAGCTAAGAAAATAAATGAGGCTACAAAAAAAAACCACGTAATAAAATAATATTAATATGAATTTCTTCTCCCAAGAGAANAGTGAGAGCTAAGAAAATAAATGAGGCTACAAAAAAAAACCACGTAATAAAATAATATTAATATGAATTTCTTCTCCCAAGAAAAGACAANATGAGGCTACAAAAAAAAACCACGTAATAAAATAATATTAATATGAATTTCTTCTCCCAAGAGAAGACTACAGTAATGGGATCCTTGATATTTATTGAATCTAAATGAGATAAAAATCAAATGAGTTAAACATTTTTTTCTAACTCGAAAAGAATTAAGAAAAAATTCAGTGCCACAGGAGTGAAAGATCCAAGTGTTACCGTTTCAGAAACCGTACGTCCTATTCGTCACTTAATAAAAATAGAAATTTAGCTAGTTCAAATTTTAGTTATTTTTCTCGACTTCAAAGAAACAAAAAAATTTAAATAAGTTTAATTTCTGTACTATGTCAACTAGATTGATGTAATATTTATGAAAATCAGTGTAATCCTCTTATAATAAAATAAAATACAAAACCAAGAATTTCAACACAAAAATAGCATATTTTTGAATACTGTAGCTATTTTCATCATAAAGACAAAATAAAGTCCAATTTTTTTTTTTTTTTATATTAAAGTATATTACATAAGCTTTAATTTAAGATATATATAAAAGTGTCAGTATTTCTGGAACACTTTCAAAAGTTAAGTTAAAAAAGTTAATTTTTTGTGAAAATGTAGTCATTTTGAATCCCCCTGTGGGCTGGTAAAGGGTTAAATTTATAAAAAAAATATACCAAATAATAGGTAAAATATCAAGCACCTATACAAAAAAAAATTATATTGATTTGTTTACTTTTGAAAAAGTTATGGCAGTTTTAAGAAAAAAAAATTTCGAAAATTAGCGATTTTTAAATTTGTAATTTTTTTGGAGATTTCCCCCATTTACGGGGAACGAGGAAAATTTCTTTTTTTGAGGGTAATGTCTTCGACTAGATACGATTTGTGATCTTTTAACGTATCATTGAAAGAAATCGGTTCGGGGAGAGCTGAGAAAAAGTAGTAACAGACACAAAAAAAGACACATCATAGTAAAACCAATACCTTCTCAGCTTTGCATCGAAGCTAAAAATAGATTCATTTGAGGGATGACAAACAGTTTTACTAATATAATCTACATTATTCATTTTGTTACATTCTCGGTATATTCGATTTAAGGGTTTATTATAGCCTTATAACGTACGATGAATTGTAGTAAAGAATGTAAGTCAATAACGATATAAATGTTGAGAAACAAATGATAATTTGTTGTAATAGATCAGGGGCATGATAGTTTGCCATCTATACGTTTACACATGAAAAAAATATCAATATACTTACATTTGTAGACAAGTGTTTTTTAATTAAGGCTACTTTGTATATTATATATTGGTAAATCCAAATAGTAATCACTGGGGTTACAACTTAATATTGCAACGTAGAAATCGTCTTAGAATCCTACGATGTGATTAACCAGAGAAGGATTCCATAGAACGGAACAGTATTTCAAAAATATAAAAATCCGCTTAATATTTCTAAAATTTGATTATTAACAATCATTAATTATAAATGATTTTTTCAGTTTTCAAAGGTAATTGATGATTCTCTCTAAAAGAAAAATTATGATTAATTAATTTAAACTTTCAAGAGATACATAATATTTATTTATTTATTTAGTTTACTGGATGTATCCCTTTTTTTACAAGCTATGTTTACATATTTAATTTTAACTAAATTGAGAGAAAGATACAAAAACAAACAAAAAATACATAAAAACAAATAACAAAAGACAAATCAAAAATGTTTACAACTAATAAAACGAAATACAAATATTATTATTATATAAAATTAGGATCCGCATTAGCACTTCTAAGTAACCGGCGAAGGGTAAAATTAAAACTATATTAAAAATATTATGCTCAAAGCCACAAAAAATTAATGAAAAGTCGCGGATACGTATTTCGGAATCAATGATACCATTATCAACGCTAAACACATACTGACACTCCGACTAGATATACTAGGGGTATATAAGGAAACTTCCTTATATACCCCTAGTGACCTTATCACCTAGTGACGTCATCACTAAGTAATATTATCACATTTTGCCAGTTTACACAAGTTTAATAATGAATTTTTCAGTGGGCCAAGATCCCAATTAATTAAATTGTTTTTATTTTTAAACATTTCTATTGCTTCTCTGATATTAAGTTCTTTGTAATTATTTACGTTTTTAATTAGTTTTATGGTTTTAATAGAGTGATTATGTGTCAATAAATGTTCAGCCACTGGAGATTTCTCAATTTCTTGATTTTTAATATTTCTTAAGTGCTCTTTAAACCTGACCCCTATATTTCTTTTTGTTTGTCCTACGTAACATTTATTACAACTTTCACATTGTATTTTATAAATGCCTGATTTCCCCCCTTCATCTACCTTATCTTTAGGGTTACCTAATAAATCTCTTAAATTATTACTCTTAGATGTTACCAAAGTAATACCAAAATTCTTAAATATTTTAGTTAATCCATTTGAGATGCCCGGATAAAATAAAATTGGTGATCTAATTACTTTTTGTTCCCCCTCGCTGGAGAGTGTACTAGCTGCCCTCCTTTCTTTTTTCCACTTTTGTTTTCGGACTAATTTCAAAATTATGTTTTCGTTATACCCATTAAATTTAGCTATTTCTTTTATAACCACCAATTCTTTATCATAATCTATTTTATTCATCGGAATATTAATTAATCTGTAAACCATACTATTAAAAGCTGACAATTTGTGTTGCCAGGTGTGGTTCGATGTGTTCGGAATGTATCTGAACGTGTGTGTGTTTTTCCGATAAATTTCAAAATTTAGTTCCCCCTCTGTTCTTTTAACTAATAAATCCAAAAAAGGCAATTTTCCCTCTATTTCTTGTTCATATGTAAATTTAATCGATGGGTAAAAAGAATTTAAATGTTGTATGAAAACCCCCATATTAAAATCTTTATTTATAACTGCAAAAATATCATCGACATACCTAACCCAAATTTTTGGAAAATCACCATAAGTGTATTCTAAATTTGTTTCAAACCTACTCATGAAAAGTTCTGCTAAAAATGGTGATAGCGGATTTCCCATTGCTGTGCCCTCAGTGTGCTCATAAAATTTATTTTGAAACTGAAAAACATTTTGACTCATGCATATCNTTGCTGTGCCCTCAGTTTGCTCATAAAATTTATTTTGAAACTGAAAAACATTTTGACTCATACATAACTTTGTTAAATTAATAAGCTCATTTATTTTATCCTGTTCAATGTTTTGGTCCTTTAGCCAGTCTTTAAGAAAATCAATTGTTATATTTATTGGAATATTCGGAAATAAGGCAACTACGTCAAAAGAAATTAACCTGTCATTATTTTGAATGGTATAACTAGATAATTGTTTAACTAAATCAATATTATTTTTAACTGAAAAACTATCGAATTTTTTGAAAGATGAAAATACCCTTACTAGGTGTTTAGCCAAATTGTAAGTCGGAGCATTAATATTCGACACAATAGGTCTCATAGTACTTCCTGGCTTATGTATTTTTGGCAAAGCATATAGTTTAGGTATTTGAGGGTTTGAAATTTTAATAAAAAATCTGAACTTTTCTTCAATTATTAATTTTGAACTATTTATGACGTTTGTAGCCTCCCTTATCATTTTACTTAATGGATTCTTTTTAATTTTTTTATAAGGACCCTCTTGAATTATTCTTGATACTCTTTCAAAATAATCTTCTTTCTTTAGTATTACAACAGAATTCCCCTTATCTGACTTTAAATAAAAACAGTTTTTATTTTTTAAGTCATTTACGAGTCGTGAATGTTTTTCATTTTTTCCTAAACCCCCTTTATTTATAACAGAATTTTTTTGTAGAAAATTTAAACACTCCCTTCTTGCTAAGTCTTGATTATTAAAATCAACACTTTTAACCCCCATTTCAATGCCTACTAATAGATCTTCCATTGGAAATTTTTTTGGTAAAAAACTTGTTTTAAGACTCAACTTAAGTATTTCAGTTTCTTTAGCGGAAAAAACAATGTTAGTGTAATTTTTAACTAAATCGTCCCCCCAGTTTTTAGAAAATGAAACTACCGGACTTTTATTAAAATTATCTATTTGACCCTTATTTTTGTATTCTGAAAGTAAATTTTGAAATTTTTTATTTAACTTTCCTTTTTTTTTTTTAAATTTATGTTCATCCACTTGGTACATCTTCAGCTCGAAGATGTCCCTCTGTGATTGACTCAAAAAATTAGAGTTTTAAATGTAATTGATAAGCCCACATTTCTAATCTACTTCTATTGCGATAATGATTTATTATTTCTAACTTAAGAAATTTCTCCTGAGCGAAATTTATTGACTTGTAAAAAGTAATATTATTATTGTTTGACTTACTTGGTAATCTGGTAAACTTCGAAGTCATATGGAACTTAATACATTTTTTGAGAAAAAATATATCAGCTCCAATCAGGCGTATTTTCGTCTTGATCTGCATCAGTTTGTTTAACTCTTTATTATTTATGAAGGGGTTCATTCATTAGGTAGTTCGTGGGGGCATGCGTGACTCGGAAAGGCACATTCGACCTGGTATTAATTTTCGGAACCTTAAAAGGGATCATAGATAATATCGCAGGACATTCTATCTTCCCATCAAGCAAACCCCCGAGAAACCTAGAGCCCGCAATAATACGCCTCGATGACAGTGTAGAAAGGCCTAAGTATTTGCAACGGGGCTATAATCATGGGGTGGACATGGTAAACCCAGCGCCCGCCCAGCAAAACATAGAAATTTATTTTGAACCCTTTCTAACTGGCGACAGTTGTCTGCCGTGTGGGGGTCCCATACCACACTGCCATACTCTAATATAGGGCGAACCAATGCACAAAATATTAATATATCAATGTTATGTCTATTTTCATATTCTTTTTTATAATAAAACATAACATTATAATAAGGAGATTAGCAACAAGACATAGCTGGACTACTTCACTCACAGAAAAAAAAATTGTCTACATTTTTTCGTATACATATACTATATTTGCATGAGTTTGGGTATCTTGGAAGGTGTTCAAACACATTTTATAAGTGTATAAAGTTCTCAATTCTGTTCATAAATTTATTTTAATGTAAAAATATATTAATTTAATTATTTCTAAATCTATTACATTCATACACTATCATTTATATAATTTCTCTTCAATTCATATATTTTAAATACTGATAATGTACCATAAGGCAACATTAGATAAAGATAACATACTTTATTTTTTATTAAATAAAGTTGTTTCTCTCTATTTTTAACACATACCCTACATTTTTCACTCAATTTTTGTTCACATGCACAATATTTAAATAACTTAAAAAAATTTATTCTATAATTTTGATAGCCCTCATATTTCTGAGTATATTACAGAAAAATACTTTTGCTATATATAAGATGATTAATTTATCATTAACCACTAAAATTTTCTTAAAATAATTTTTGGATTTTGTTTAGTTTTATTTATTTCTTGATTTATAAATAGTTAAGTACTTTTAGGCCATCTCTTTAAGGGCAACAAAATTATTTTTTTTTAATAACAACATACAAATATAGCTAGTTCATATAACAGAAAATTATCCAGCTAAAATAGTGAAAGATTTGACAACTTTTGAACCGTTGTTCAAAACTCATTAACATTTTTAGATGTATTTTGGAGGTAAAGTGTAAGTTATTTTATTTTTATCATTATGCAATTTTATTCTGTGATAATTCTATCACCCAGGAATAAAAATATTAATAACTCCTCAATTACTAGTTCAAACGTTGTTATTGACTAATCATTCTATTATATATCCTAATTAAATATATATGTTGTCAGTTAAAAAAAATTAAGTTAGTATCCTTATAAGAGACAGGCGATAGAGATAGACATAAAAAGTACTTAAAAGATTAAAGTCTATAAAATAAATACTAATTAAATAAGTTAAAAAAAATCCTCAAAATGATTGTTATATCAGAAGAAATCTAGTACATATAAAAATAATACAATAAATCAATCATTCTGTAAATAGTAAATAAAAAATAACTTTTTGACTTTTGCTGTTCTATATATATGATGTAGGAGTCAAATGTTTAATAGCCGACATAAACAATATATAATGAATATATAAAAATAAAAATATTTTACTAAAGCTAATAAAAAAATTTTAATTGTAAAGCTCAATATAATTTTATAAAAACTCAGCAACAATAAAAAGTGAATTAATTAAATTTTTAGTTTATTTAAATACTATTGACTTTTTAAAAATCTGTTCAAAATCTGTTTTTCCTCAATTATATTTTTTTGATGAAATTTACCTATGTTGGCTGCCATATTTACTGCTTGGCCAACTCCTAAAAAGAATTTTAAATGTTGATTAACTTTATCAATAACAAGTATACATATAATACTATACCTGATCCACATGCAACAACACGATTGGCAATTCCACATTCAAAAGCTTCTTTAGAGTATAAATCTCTTCCAGTCAAAATTAAATCTAAAGCTCTAGAATATCCAACAGACATTAAAAGTTTGTTATAAAAATTTTTTGATAAAGATGTATCACATTTTCTATCTACAGACAAAACAGCATTTTCTTCTATAATACGCAAGTCACACCATAAACTTAAATGAAATCCAGCGTTGTAAGCAAACCCAGAAACAGCAGCAATAATTGGTTTTTGGCAATTAATTAACATAAATTCCTAAAATAAGATCAATAATAAGAAAACAATTAAATAAAAAAATATGTTATTTCACTAAGTTTACCTACGTTATACATTTCAAAGGTTTCTTTTAGTTTATCGGTTTCAAATCCAGCACAAAAAGAACCTCCTTCACCATATAAAATAGCAATGGTAGATGAATTATTACTTTCGAAGTCTTTAATAGCTTTATATAAACCATTTATTAATGATAAATTTAATTTATTTTTATTATCTGGTCTGTTTAATCCTATAAGAGTAATATGTTGGTGTTCATAAACTTTTATAGTAGAATCTTCATCCATATCTGGAAATGCAACATTCATTTAAACATTATAAAATTAATTACATTGGTAGCAGTTGTTCAATTGCCTATATTTTTAGTACAATTAATTCACCAAATTAAAATATATAAAGTATTTTAAGTAGAAAATTGTAATTCATTATAAACTAGTTTCCCAGATTTTAAACGTTTTTTAATCAAAGAGTCTAATGACTTTATTAAAAGCTAACTATAATCAACATTTTAGTTAGAAGTAGTATTAAATTTTGTCACATTAATTGAAAATTGATCATTCTTAGGTAAAATACTTAAAGTACCACTGTATGTAAGGGTTTACATCACTAACGCCTATTATCCATTCCTAAAATGAATATTAGCCTGTTGTTATAAAAAAAATTGTATGTATGCGAGTTAAAAAATATGTAATTTATATTTTGTAGTACAAACATATTCATAAATACAGTTTTATATATACAACACACAAATGATTTAATTTTAAACAATATCAATTTAATTGTTTTCTAAAAGAATAAATAAAATATTATTTCATACCTGATAGATTTTTATTATGAATATAAGATGAACAAAACTTTATATGTTTCGAAGGTTCTATAAAAAAATTCCATAACTTAGTAGAATTTAAAAATTTTAGTTGAACCGGCATTTTTAATAATTGTTACCACGGATAAATGGGCTGATATCAAATACCTTATCAGTGATCTTGAAATGTTTCTCTAGAAGTACTCTACGGTATACAGCTCTACCTATACAATTAATTATTTCATCGGACCCTGGAATCTTTTTAATGTAAACTATATTTGGTATATTAATTGGTAAGCATTTTTCTGTAGTAATGCTATTATTTTTATTATAGTTATAACAAATACAAATTTATTTTTTTTATAACGATCAAACGATAAGTCTTTACTGTCATGTATTATTTTATTGTATATTGAGTGTATTCTTGTATTATACGTTTCATCTTGATTTAATTATTACGTTTTGCGTCATTATTGAACTTTTACTCCTGTTTACTATTATAAGTAGAAGTTTACCCTGTGAATAAGGGATAAGAATTTTTCCAAGGCCCTTCTGCAGTTGTAAAAGGCGACTAATGATGTTGCATTAGGTCGATAGCCGGTGTAAAATTTTGTCTAAAAGTATAAAGAGTTCTGAACAGAACTCAAGCGGATTGTCCTATCTCAGTTGTATGCGGGGACAACAGATGAGAGGAAATTAAGTAGTAAGAGATTAATGAAGAATATAACAAAGAAATAGAATATAGCAGCGTTTCCCAAAGTATACCGGTACTGGGTCGCGGCAAAAATTGTAAATACAATAAAAAAAACCCAGCACAGTGGGGTCGTGGCATAGTTGGGTCCAGTATAGATGATATCTGACAGTGATTAAAATCACTATCATAAAAAACGCTTCGATGCAAATCTGTAGATAGTGTTTAATTAAAAAAAAAAATTTTGTTAAAATAGCATATTTTTGAATATGGTAGCCATTTGCGCATAGAAGATAGGTCGTCGGGACAAATTTTTTTTTTTATTTTATAGTACACAAAATAAGCTTTAATTTGATATATGTTTAAAGGACGCAGTAATTCCGGAACTTTTTCAAAAATTAAGTTGAAAAAGTAATTTTTTGTATAAAAGTTACTATTTTAAATCCCCCCAGTGAGCAGAATAAGTGTTAGATTTTCGAAAAAAATTATATCAAATGAAAGGGAAATATCTATGGTTTCAATACAAAAAAATATTATTTTTATTTGTTCATTTTTGAAAAAGTTATGGCAGTTTTAAGTACAAAAAACATCCCGATAAAAGGTAATTTTTATCGCAAACATTACATTTTTTTTTTAATTTTCGACAGCCATTTGCACATAGAAGATAAGATGTCGGGACAAATTTTTTTTTTTCATTTGATAGTATATAACATAACCTTTGATTTAATGTATGTTTAAAGGACGCAGTATTTCCGGAACATTTTCAAAAGTTTAGTTGAAAAAGATCTATGTTTTTTACAATATTTCAAGTTTTGAACGCCCCCTATATAAGGGGAAATTGTCCAATTTTAATAAAAAGTATGTCAAACGAAAGATGTACTTATAATGTATTATGAAAAAAAAATTTTTTGCTAATATATACATTTTTCAAAAAATTATAGGATTTTTAAGTTGAAAATTTAAAATCGAAAATCGAAAATTTTAACAAAAAATAGTGTTTTTTTAACTACACTGTAGTATCCATAAATAAGCGTTGGCGATAAAACGCTTGCCTTTAAATTCAAACATGACTTTGGAAGAATGTGTCAAAGTTTGTAAAAGGCATAAAATCTCGTTCATTGAATAGCAGACTTTTGCGAATTATGCGAGGAAATGGGGAGTGATCATAAACACCTCTTTATATATTGTAATTCACGATGGCTTTCAAAAGGAAACGTTTTAAAACGTCTGTTTGAGCTAAAAGACGAAGTCTTGGTATTTCTGAATGAGCATCCACCATCTATTGGTGAAAAGATGCTATTTTTCCATTTAAGGATAGATTTCACGATTTCGAATGGTTAATAATAGTACCTTATTTTTGCGACATATTTGCTACATTCAATGAATTTAATTTAAATTTGCAAGGCTTTGGTTTAAATATTTTCAAAGTATCGGAAAAGGTCGCTGCAATAATTAAAAAATTGACTCTGTGGAAACAACGACTTTCAAAAGGAAATTTTAAATCTTTTGACACATTACATAAATTTATTGAAAACCATTTAAACTACAATGAAGAAGTTTTACCACTTGAAACATTATCAGTTTCAATTCAAGAACATCTTTCGATGCTAATAAATAGTTTTAAAGACTACTTTCCGGATATTACCTCAAATAATATGTGGATTAAAGATCCTTTTTCTGTCAAAATTGATAAGGAAGAAATGCTTAATCTTAGTGAACAAGAAGTTGGTAATTTAATTGAAATTTCATGCGACACCGATCATAAAAAAGTGTTTGAAACTGTACTACTAATTAATTTTTGGTTGCGCTGTCAAAAGGGGTATCCAAGAATAAGCGAAAAAGCTTGTATAGCTTTTTCGCTTATTCTTGGATGTTCTTGGATGTCGAACCGAATTTGAGAATAAATTTAATATCATTTCATCTTAATTTGAAATTATTATGTGATGACAAACAATATCATCCTTCGCACTAAGGCCAAAATATGTAAAATAAAGTTTAGTTCATTTTCTAAAGTTTTACGTGAATATAACGGATATTTTAGCTTCGATGCGAAGCTGAGAAGGTATTGGTTTTACTAAGATGTGTTTTTTTTTTTGTGTCTGTTACCACTTTTTCTCAGCTCTCACCGAACCGATTTCTTTCAATGATACGTCAAAAGATCACAAATCGTATCTAGTCGAAGACATTACCCTTAAAAATTGAAAAAAATTCCCTCGTTCCCCGTAAATGGGGGAAACCTCCAAAAAAATTACAAATTTAAAAATCGTTAATTTTCGAAATTTTTTCAATTTTTTTAATTAAAAGTGCCATAACTTTTTCAAAAATAAACATATCAATATAATTCTTTTTTATATAGATGCATAATATCATTACCTTTCATTTGGTATATTTTTTTCATAAATTTAACCCTTAACCTGCCCACAAGGGGGGATTTAAAATGACAACTTTTTCACAAAAAATTAATTTTTTTAACTTAAATTTTGAAAATGTTCCGGAAGGTCTGACACTTTTATATATATCTTAAATTAAAGCTAATGTAATATGCTTTATCATGAAAAAAAAAAATTTCGGACTTTATCTTATCTTCATGGTGAAAATGGCTACCGAATGCTATTTTTGTGTGAAAATTTTCGATTTTGTATTTTCCATTTTTAACTTTATTATGCTATAACTTTTTGAAAAATGTATGAATCATTACAATTTTTTTATGAGAAGTAGTATTTATATAGATCTTTCATTCGACATACTGTTTTTTTAAATCGGACCATTTCCCTAAATACAGGGGGGATTCAAAACATAAAAATGCATATAGAAAGTAGAACTTTTTCAACGTAACTTTTGAAAGTGTTCCGGAAGGTCTGACACTTTTATATATATCTTAAATTAAAGCTTATGTAATATACTTTATAATGGTAAAAAAAAATTTCGGACTTTATTTTATCTTCATGGTGAAAACAGACATTAAACTTAATAAAAAAAATACGATTTTTGTAAAAAAATTCTTTTTTATATTTTTAACTTTATAATGCTATAACTTTTTGAAAGATGTATGGATCAATATAATTCTTTTTTTTGTAGATGCATGATGTCTTTACCTATCATTTGGTATATTTTTTTTATAAATCTGACTTTTTACCTGCCTACAGGGGGGGATTCAAAATGACAACTTTTTCACAAAAAATTGACTTTTTCAACTTAAATTTTGAAAGTGTTCCGGAAAGTCTGACACTTTTCTTTATATATTAAATTAAAGCTAATGTAATCTACTTTATTATGTAAAAAACAAACTTCGGACTTTATTTTGTCTTCATGGTGAAAATGGCTACCAAATGCTATTATTGCGTGAAAATTCTCAATTTTATTTTTTACATTTTTAACTTTATAATGCTATAACTTATTGANACTTTTTCAACTTAAATTTTGAAAGTGTTCCGGAAAGTCTGACACTTTTCTTTATATATTAAATTAAAGCTAATGTAATCTACTTTATTATCTAAAAAAAAAATTTCGGACTTTATTTTGTCTTCATGGTGAAAATGGCTACCAAATGCTATTATTGTGTGAAAGTTCTCAATTTTATTTTTTACATTTTTAACATTATAATGCTATAACTTATTGAAAAGTGTATTGATCAATATAATTTTTTTATGGGAAATACTATTTTCTAATAATCTCTTTTTTATTCGACATACTTTGTCTTAATCAGGATATTAATAAGGAACTAGCAGTTTATGAAGCTTTTGGAATAATCCACCAATTTTTTAAAATTAAACACTATCTAAAGATTTGCATCGAAGCGTTTTTTTTTGATAGTGATTTTAATCACTGTCAGATATCATTATACTTGATCCAACTATGCCACGTCACCACTGTGCCGCGACCCCCCTGTGCTGGTTTTTTTTAATTTGTTTTTGTTAAATAATTATTTTGAAATTTTTGTGTATGAAAGAAATAGACATATAACATGATTTTTATTAATTATGATTTTTGATTATTATTTTTGAAAACGAGAAAAATATATTAATTTAGTATCGCTTAAGAGATCAAGATTCAAATAAACATGTGATTAAAAACCCAACTCAACACAGTGGGGTTGTGGCTTAGTGAGGACGTGACATAGTTGGGTCCAGTATAAATTTAACCTGACAATGATTAAAATCACTATCATAAAAAAAGCTTCGATGCAAATCTGTAGATAGAGTTTAATTTAAAAAAACCCAGCACAGGGGGGTCGCGGCACAGTGGTGACGTGGCATAGTTGGATCAAGTATAATGATATCTGACAGTGATTAAAATCACTAT